>NC_071268.1:16555993-16730993 GCF_023375685.1 Ictalurus furcatus | reverse complement strand
CACCATATTTCATATTTATAGGCTTATAACTTGAATGATCATTTAATTAGCAACGCATACAATGCAATCCCTGGAGCTAAAAGCACAAAACCTCATTACACAGAAAAACAGGACAGCAAAGGCACTCTTCCAGATTCTCATCAGTGTGAGCTGAATTTCGCATGTTTAGACTGTTATAACGTTCAAGCAGTTGAATGGCTGGGTGTGCTTGTCAAAATAATGCTTGCTAATACTGTAATAACGCTAGCTGAACACTACAAGCCACATACTTAACCACTGAGAGCCACTCTTGACTAATTTTGAATAATCTTGACTAATGCACATTTAATGCTTAATACTTTAAAGCTTAAAGCTTTCATTTCACCCTGCTACTCCAAGATAATCTCGGCATTACACAAGTATAAAAGAAACTGAGCCAATGTATAAAGTTTAATGATGAAAAAATAACTAATATACCAGGTAGAATATGACAATACCTAAACACAATGTAATTTGTTTTCATTTCACTGTGATTACACTATGCTGTATATAATTGTGTATGTGACAAATAAAATCTTGAATCTTAAGGACAAAAATTGCTTATGCGCACTATGTAGTAAGCTAGAAGCTCTGTGCTGAGGCTAAGTTCTCTATCAGGGCTCTTACCCGGGTTAAGGAGCACCAGGCTGGCTCTCAGCCCTTCCAATTGTACCTCAGGCTGGTAGTTATGATCCTTCATGGCAATCAAAATCTGACCTAGAGCCATGCTCCCTTCGTCCAGACTCGCACTCCTGCTGGCAGACAGAGACAGTGGTGAGGAATGAGAATACATGACATTCACTGAGAGAAACATAGATGTACAGTGCCCTCCAGAAGTATTGTTATGCTTCATAAAATAAGCAAACATACAGTGGAGGAAATAAGTATTGGACACGTCGACATTTTTTTCAGTAAATATATTTCTAATGAGGCTATTCACATGAAATTTTCACCAGACATCAGTATTAACTCAACAAATCTGGAAATATAAGAATTCATAACATTAAAGTCCATAAATAAAGTTATGTGTAATAAAGTGGAATGACACAGGAAAAAAGTATTGAACACGCTAAGAAAGACAAGGTAAGGCAAGGAACCAGCTGAAATAATCTGTGCAAATTAATATCAGGCTATTTCATGTGAATAGCCTCATTGGAAATATATTTACTGAAAGAAATTTTGACGAGTCCAATACTTATTTCCCCCGCTGTAATTGGCAACTGTCAAACACAAGAAAGAGGATCTCACAAAATGTTCCCCGAGACCAATTAGATCAGATAAGAACAAAAGCAACCTTTCTGGTTATGCATAACATCAGCATGTCTTGCGAAGGAGACTGCATACATGAAAAAGTATCTTATATCCCACTTTGTTGCTATTTTGTGGCTGGTGGTTCAGGGGCTGTTTTGAAAATTGATAGCTTCAGTACCAGCCCAAAATCTGGTTGCCTCTGCCAGGTGATAGAGCTTTCAACAAGATAATTATAATCAACAACGAAATGGTTCAAGAAACACAAATGAACACCACAGACTCCATATTTGTGCAATACTTAAACCATTTTAAGAGAGAACTGCACACAGCTGAATGGAGAAGTAGACCTCTCCTCCATTAGACTCAGTGCTATTATTATCTCCAGAGCAGGTATCACACCGTATTAATTGTGTGGTTGCCGATATTTTGTTAACGAGCATACATACAGCACACATAACACACTTAAAGTTAAAACTTAAATATACTTTGTCATGTCAAAATGCCATGTATGGGTTATTCTTTTTATATATTTATCTGTGTTTGCATTTTCACGAAAGAGCGCCAATACTTTGGGAGGGCAGTGCACATAAAGTAATGAATCTTCTCCTACCCTCCCTGGAAAAGTGTGTATAGAAGCCTGCAGGCACTCTCACACACTTCGATGGAGTTGGCATGTCTCTTCATCAGATCCACAATGTTGTAATGAATGCCACTGGCCAGGAGCCGAGACCTCATCTTACCTGAGAGCACACACACAGAAACAAACACACACACACACATACACACATTATAATTCACATAAACTTGCCTAATACTGTACTCTAATACAGGAATATTCACTGCTATGATGCATTTTATTGATTGCAAAAAATGCTTTCATATCGTCTATTATTGTTTTAAAAAACAACTACTAACAACACACAAGCACAACACAAATAATTGTTAAAACATAAAAAAAATAACATTAGTAGTATTTCATAAGGAAATATGGCCAAATGTAAGATTTATATACATTGACTGTGCTAACTTACTGTGTCGGCGTATGAGTGTGCCCAATGTAGATGCAGCAGCCTGAAAAACACCAAAGCTTGAGGAGTGCACAAGCATCACAGTCATTACCTGTATATACACAGGAGGCCTATCAACAGAGAAAGAGAAACAGAGACAGTTAGACAGAGATTTGTTTCCATCTAACCATCAATTTTCCATACCGCTTATCCGATACAGGGTCGTGGGAGAGCCTTGAGCCTATCACAGGGTACTTGGGGCACAAGGTGGGAGACACCCTGGACAGGGGTGGCAACCCATCACACTACAGACAATTTGGAAATGCCAATCAGTCTACAACTCATGTCTTTGGACTGTTGGAGGAAACCCGGAGGAAACCCCAAAGCATGGGGAGAACATGCAAGCTCTGCACCCACAGCGGAAATTTTACAGACTTCCTCCTCATGCCGTTTGGTCTATTGAAACTAAAACACCAGTTTGCTGTAATCCATACAACGTGAAGTTTAGGAGAACTAATCTGATCTTTTTACAGTGTGTTGACTTAAAAAAAAAAGACATTTTATAAAAACTATTTTTGTATAGGATAAAATCAGATATGAAATACAGCAATTGAGTAATGTGTTGTCATTTCTTCACTCACCTTTCGTTGGGTTCCTCATATATATTGCGTGCACTGCCATAGAGCAACAAGCTGTTTAATGCCCAGCAAGCAGCCTCCTGATGATACACAGAATAAGAGGAAGACCAAGAAATTAATATGCATCACATACCATATACATAAAAAGAGTTTGCATAACATGTCAACGGCGATAAAGAAAGGCCACGTTGCTGACCTGCACTTCAGCATTGTCACTATGTCTCTCTAAAGCTGTGCAGCAAGCCTCTCTCCAAACCAGGCTTTCCTCATCATTGTTGTCCTTGTCATCTTCTTTACCTCTATCATCCTCATCCTCACTGTATGTCTTCTTGAGGTCTTCATTCTCCAGGATTGTCTTTGCTGTCAGATCAATAGTCAGGTGGTCTTTACTTCAGCTTAATTAAGAACTGAACAACATTTTATTGCTGATGATACTACAGCAGGGTTGAATTCTCGAAGAAGCGTATTCATTTCATCACAGCAGCTCAAACAGTAGTTCCAGCTGTGACATAAATCACAGGTTTGCATTAATGCTCTAATCCTAAAACATTATTGTTCTTATAGTAATAGAGTGTTGTTGTTAAACAAAGGAAAACATTTCTGAAAGGAGACGTATATGGAACGTTTATGGTAGTATTCTTGGTTATCCACACTTTGTAAAATTCAGGAAGTTTCCCGACACAGGAGAGTCTTTAGGACAGAGAAGTTTGAGTTCTTTGGTTTCTCTGTAATATGACAAGCTGGTTTTTTCCCATTAACTTCAAGAGAGAGAAAAAAAGGCTGGTGAGGAAACAGCTTTATACAACTGCTATAACGCAAGTGATAAAGGAACTAACTTGTCTAACAGACGTTCTATATAAGATAATAAGTGTGTTCCTTAATAAACTGAAAATTGTAATTGTTGGCAAAGCGCTATAAGCTATAAGAAGTACACACTTTAGGTTGTGCTATTATACAAAAATTATCCACTTTGCGCTAAGCCATATCAAACCACCATGGCGTGGATTATTTTCATACAACAGCATGGTCCATCATTTGCTATTCCTTACTTAATAGTTTATTAATAAGTGATGAATCTTATATTAGCAACCTAAAACAATTCATCATTAAACTGAAAATGTGTACACAATCAGTGAAATGTTAACAAATACTACTAATAATACAGTAATATTCCTTAGGGCTGGGCGATATGACAAAAATACCATATCATGATACAACCCCAATTCCGAAAAAGTTGGGACAGTATAGAAAATGCCAAAAAAAAGCAAACAAAAAGAGTCATTTGAAAATTCTATTCACCCTGTACTATATTGAAAACACACTATTAACACATTATTTGATGTTTTACTTTGTTAATTTTATTTAATTTATACACTCATTTCAAATGTGACGACTGAAACACACTCCAAAAAAGTTTTGACAATCGAGTGTCTACCACTGTGTAACATCACCTTTTCTTTTAATAACACTTATTAAGCGTTTGGGCGCTGAAGACCCCAGTTGGTTAAGTTTAGCAAGGAGAATTTTCCCCCATTCATCCATTATTAATTTCTTCAGCTGCTCAACTGTACGGGGCCTTAGTTGCCTTATTTTGCATTTCATAATGCACCACACATTCCCAACTGGAGACAGGTCAGGACTGCAGGCAGGTCATGCTAGCACCCACACTCTCTGTTTATGCAACAATAAACATTTATCTTCAAAAACTATGCAGTTGATTAGGTAAAACATCAAATACCTTGTCTTTACAGGTTTTTTGTTTAAATACAAGTCAAAGTACATTTACAAATCACTGCTTTTTGTTTTTATTAGCATTTTCCGTACTGTCCCAACTTTTTCAGGATTGTGCTTGTACTTGAGGACATTTCTACGATATGCAATGCGTAACACAATATATAATTTAGCTAACAAACTGTCCACAAAACAGTAGTAAAATAAACAAAAAAAACTGTTAAACTGACTTTGATGTTACTTTAATGCCTACAAAGACAAACAAGATTAAGTTGTTTTTTTTTAAATTATGTCAGATCAATGGCATCCATTCAGTACTATTTAATTTGTAATGATTAAAAACATAAAAAAAAATACACCATCAAACCAACGATATCTCAGAAAAGCATATCGTGTAATCATTTATCATGATCATGTTATTATATCGATATATAGCCCAGCCCTACTATTCCTTAATAATGTTATTGTAGTCATAAATAGTTATGAGACCCTCCTCGGCAGTGGAAGACTCACTGAGTGCAGCCAGACAGGACAGCGCAGCAGCCTGGATCTTGCCATTGTCAGGGTAGGACAGACATGCTTTCACTGCCACTCTGTGCACACCATTCAGCACCAAGATGTTGAAGTAACTTTCTGAAACGTAGAAACTTACAAAGTAAATTCTTCACAAGAGAAATGAATTCACCCTGGATAAAAATCTAAGCTTAACAGTAGAAGCAGGTTGAACCTGACTACCATTGCACTGGCAGTGACTATCAAGTCCAAATGAGTAGTATAAAGGCACTTCTTGTCATGATTTCTGTGCTTGACTTCTGCCCACCTGAAGTAAATTTCCGCAGCAGGCTGCACCCCAGTTCCTGTACAGCCTCTGATTCTGAGAACGCCTCCACCACCTGACACACTAAACTGTAGCATTTTTCAGTCTTGGACATCAGAGTCTCTACATTGCTTGCTAGAATCAAGATAAACAGACAAACATGCAGTGAGATTCTTATCATGGTTCTTGCCTCATCACGCAGTGTTGTTATGTATGAATCAAAGTGCTTTATGTAATTACATGTTTAAACTGGTTCCAATTATCCTGAATGGATATTACAGATGTTAGTAATAGATTTTATTACTTTGCGGATACCCCAAGCCAAAATCCACTAATGTAATTACTGCATTATACCCATGTCTTTTGAGTAAATCCTTCCATTACGTTATGCTCATAACATCACAGGAAATGGATTATAGACAATAGATAAACAGAAACATTAATACACCATGTCTTACCAGGCTCAGCCAATGGTATGAGAACCTGCAGTGCAGAAAACACCACACTCTCACTGTCCTTGAACCTCCTGAGCACATTCAGAACTACAGCATGATCCTTCTTCTCAATAAACTCCACCTTATGTTCCTCTGGAACTGGGGAGTAAACACACACAAATACACACACACAAAACAATAAATAGCACTGCAGTACAGCTATAATAGTATAAATCACCTAAGAGACAAAATCAGCAATAATCACAGGTGTCACTGAACAGTTTACAAGTCAGGCTGTTCCACTCAGGAGTCAGTATTGCTAAATAATTAACCAGCACTAAGTGTGAATAGCACCTCTCTCCAGTAGCAAGCAGAGAGCAGAGCAGCCCTGGAGCTGCAGCTCCTCACTGTGAGGAAAAGCCTTCATGGCCTCCACCACCAACTGAAACACATCCATCTCCTCCTCGAGAACCAGCAACGTCAGCTCATCTGCCACACACACATAACACATACGCTGTTGTTGGTTCTACAGTATGTTCTGCTTGTTCATATGGATCAGGGGTGTCCAATCGTATCCACAAAGGGCTGGTGTGGGTGCAGAATTTTATTCCAATCAAGCAGGAGTCAACCAAGGCTGGCATGAACACCTGCATTCACACCGACCCTTTGCGGATAAGACTGGACACCCCTGATATAGATGATATCACAGAGTGACTACAAAATCTCATCAGACTCAATACAGTGTGCATGTACTATAAATAATATTACTGGATAAATCACAAGTTTTTCAGTCAAATAGTGTGATTGATAAAGATAAATAATAAAGAAAAATAAAAAACTAAATGCAGCAGGGGTGTCCAATCTTATCCGCAAAGGGCCAGTGTGGGTGCAGGATTTCATTCCAATCAAGCAGGAGCCACACCTGATTCCACATGTTTAATCAGTTGAGCTTGGCGTTCAATAGACTCAGGTTTGGCTTCTACTTGGTTGGAATGAAAACCTGCACCCACACCGGCCCTTTCCGGATAAGACTGGACAACCCTGAAATACAGCAATAGTACAACACTTAGCAAAAAGCGACACATCTCTCTTACACTGGCTGTTTTTACATCTGAAACCTATTTTCCATGAACATCAAATGCCACACAGTGTATTACAAGTTTTGGTTAGTCTTTTAAAGGCTGACAGAAACATAAATTGGAAATGAAAAACAAAGTGGATCACAAACAAAGTACCCACACACAAGTAAGGATTTCCAAAAAGCAAAAAATGTAAACAAAACCCACACTTACAATTCTCACTCTCATAACTGCATACCTTTCAAACCAGTTTGAGTGCAGCTACTGAATAAGTCACAGTAGTTACTGAATAATAAGATTTAACACCAATAAAAAGCAAGCTATAATGTCAATGAATTATGCCGTGTAAATAAAAAGATAATTATATCATTCATTAGCAACATAATAGCATACTTCACTGACTTTATGAAAATGTTATGAGATTTTGGCTCCTCGCAGTAAACCTAATTACATTATCTGTTGTCTACATAACAAAAAGACTGTAAATGAGTGCAACACATTAAATGCAGGGTACATAAAGAAATACTGATGGACATTACTGTTACTGTAGCCTGTGACTCTGCTGTACCTGGCAAGCAGCTGGAGCTTAAAATAGACTAGTCATGCTGTAAAGTAGTTGCAGCAGTGCCTGTCTACTTCTGGATAGAAATAATTACCAGACCACTCTCCCTGATCAATAGTGCTTGTTTAGGAGCTATTTGAAATCTATTAAACTGTCAGACGCTCTGTATAAACACAATTTAGAGGGGCTTCTGAAACACACAGAGGCTCAAACTCTAGTCAGTCAAGTGTGACAAGATTATTCATTATTCTGATCCTTATCGTGAAAACTATCCTGTAGTTTAATGATGTGAATATGTAATAATAGGGGCTTGAGAGAGTCAGCGTACCTGACTTCAGCAACAAGGCTAGAGCTCGCAGCCCTACCATTATCACGTTCAGGTCTTTTTGATGCAAAGTCAGCATGTTTAGAATCTGCCTGTAAGACACACGCACACAAGGACAGATAAATAAAACCTCAAATACACAGTGAATTGAGTTAAATCAATCTTATTAACTCTCGTCTTCTCCACTCGTGAACAAACAGGACAACAACAACGAGAAAAGAGGTAAGACAAGGCTGCTTTCACTTTCTTCATTTCTCTTGCAGTTTCATGTTAATGCCACACTCTATATTAGGGATGCACCGAATGTTCGGCAACCGAAATTATTCGGCTGAAAATAGCGAAAAAAAAGGCCGAATAAATTTGACCGAACAATGATGTGTTTAATCACGCGCCAAATAGCCTAGCAACCAGAGTGAGACGCGCGAATTTCATGACCTCCACTTCTGGCAGCGCGCTCGGAGAGATGAGGGGGTGCGCGCATGCACGTGCTACGTGCACGAGCGCATGCTCTTCGGATGTTGACAACCGTGACATTGTTTACTGTGGAGACGTGCATTTGATTTGTTTCTGTTCCAGAGTATTCTGTCACGTCGCGAGACGTAAGGGAGTAGAGTACGGAAGCAGGTAAAGACCTATTTATTTAAGGGAACAGAACATTAACAACGTATCTAAATATACTATATCTACTATAATACTCCGCAAGGTGTACAGGGACGCGAGCGGTATATATCCCCAATATAATCAGCCGTATCGAACCGAGTAGAACCATTTTTTACTCTTGTCCATGCACTTTTTAATGCACTTTTTAGTTGTAGGCTACAGAGTGTTACATTCTTTCAGCAGTCAGTTATAGGCCCAACATAGGCTATTCAAGGGGGCTCAAAGATGACCGCATCCAAATATTTTTATTTTACTAATTCATTTATTTAAAGTTATATTGTGCCTTGTTGGTAGCCTATGCCTGCTGGAATGAAAAGTTCAGTGTTAAATAAATATTTTGAAATTGTACTTTTTGTAATTGATTTTTTTCTTTGAAAAGCAGGACAAAATAGTAAAAAGCACATTTTGACTATTTAATTTACGGTGAAAAAAATGGCAAAATAAATGGAAAAAACGCGAAAAAACGTGTTTGGTATTCGGCCTTCGGCTTTCGGCCAAGTTTTTTTTATTATATTAGGTTTCGGCTTAGGCCAAGAATTTTCATTTCGTTGCATCCCTACTCTATATTGATTCCCAGATACACATTATCTTTATGAATGGAAATCCCTGAACACTTACTGGTGCACCCGTAAAACCTCCCAGTCCTTTCCAGCTCGCGCGGGATGGACCAGGTTGTCCAGGGTCAGGGGACAGATCTCCATCAACCGGCACAGCAGGGACCATCCCACCTTAATCAATATGACAGTGTTTCATCCATTAACAGTGTTGGAAGCTAACAGAAAACGCATTTGAAAGAAATCAGAGGCATTTACCTGCTGAAGTTTGCTGTTGCTGCAAGATGAGAGCAGAAGCATCAGTGGCTCATGGACATTTTTGTCTTTAAACAGCTCTTCTGCTGAAACGGCAGAGTGTTGGGGTTTTTTTTAACGCCTAAAATATCTCTCAAAGCACAAAGCTCAATCAAATATAGATCAGTCTGTGTGAACAAGTGTGATGTCTGCGACCGTCACCCATGTGGTACAGTACAAAAGCCTACAGTATAAATCACAGCCCGTTTGTTTGCATTGGTGTGCGCTTACCACCCTCGTCTGTGTGTGCCAAAAACAGGAGATCCTGGATGATCTGGACCATGGTGCCCAACTGCTTTCCCTCCTCTAAATTGTTCTTCAGTCGCACGAGCAGCTTTTTCAGGCTTTTTTCCAAATCCTCCTTGTTCACCATGGTGTCCTCTAACGTCCTGGCGCACTTCTGACATTAAACACGTGTATTTTAGGACATTTTCCCCCTCAGATAGCGTAAAGAGTGCGCGGAGGTGATGTTGCGGTGAAGCACAGCCTTATGTAGAAGCACGCCGACTCGAAGCGCAGTTCCTAAAGCCGCCAAAAGTTTGTAAAAGTGCTCGGAAACCTCATAGTTCCCTATTTCCGAAAGCTTCGCGATTATTTTGGGAGTCTCTCGGAGAGCCCACAGACAGGCGTGACTTGTTGTGGCAGTAGGAGTCATATGACTGCTGCTGTAACTTTAAACAGGAAGTTTGAAGCGCATTGCCGGGGGACCACCGAGCTAACTCAGTTACAGCAGTTACGGGTAAGAGTGCCTTCATAATATAAGAGTAATTATCGTGGTGATATATTCAGCACTGTAATAGCCTACTGAATAAAGCACTTTAATGCAGTAAATATCGCGTGTTTATGCGTCGTTCAGTGTTTGTTTCTGAAACACAAACACAAGTCCACAGAACAGCTGAAACGTCTGCTGTAGGCATTTTAAGTTTCATAAGTGCTCTACAGTAATACAGTATCCTATAACTATTTACCCTTTTTTTAATTATGCATGTTGTTTCCATTCAAATTCGGTATAATGTTGCTATATATATATTTTTTCTTTAATTAAAAATTATTAAATAGTTTAACTTGGGGGGGGGGGCGTTCGTTTCCCATTTTAACGATGTTTTAAAGCTAATTCATCTTTTTGGGACGCATGACGCTGTATGTGGGAGGGACTTGTGTTTGTCACGTCAAGACACGCACCTCGATGACATCAGTGGCACATGACTCCGCCCTCTTCTCATTGAAACAATTTAACATGGCGTCCTACTCCTAACAAACTGCAAGGGATATGATGTTTCTCGTAGGTTAGAATGTTTGGGCGTCTAACCTATTTCTGTACCTTGCGGGATTAGATAAGAGCGCTGGATATTTTCTGCTATCCCTACAGGCATCATTATGAAATTATATTACACCGACTAGTTCAGGATTCGGACATCCATCGGTCAAAGGCGTGAAACGTCACTTCTCAAATGCTCTTACTGCTGCTGTTAGATGAGTGCTGTTTTAAAGGTACGTGTTGAAAGCAAACTGGGTCGTGTGATGTAAATGGGCGTGTTATTGTCATGACGTGTGTCTCGTGCTGCTGTGTGATTCAGGATGGTTATGAGCTGCAGATCATGGAGCAGGTGACAGACAGCGCGATGAGAGTGGAGGACGAGCGCAGTCTGATCAGAGCGCGCGCTGCTGCAACTCAGCCGGTGGGAAGCTCCGACACCCAGGATGGGTCCTCGAGGTTTGTCTACGTCCTCGCCTTCTTCTCCGCTCTGGGCGGCTTCCTCTTCGGCTATGACACCGGAGTGGTGTCTGGTGCCATGCTTTTGCTCAAGAAAGAGATGAACCTGAGCGCGTTTTGGCAGGAGTTGCTGGTCTCCAGCACTGTAGGTGCGGCGGCGCTCTCAGCTCTAGCGGGCGGATACCTGAACGGACTGTACGGCCGCCGGAAGTGTATCATGCTGGCCAGCTTCATTTTTACTGCAGGGGGGATCATTTTGAGCGTCGCACCTGATAAAGTGTTTCTTCTTATCGGCAGGCTTACTGTTGGTCTTGGCATAGGTAAGTCACAAATTTGACATTGTGTTTGATTTTTTTTGGGGGGGGAAGCAATGAAGTAAATGCTACAGAACACTCGAATGTGTGTTGATTTACCCCTATAGGAGTAGCATCTATGACCGTGCCGGTCTACATAGCTGAAGTGTCTCCTCCTCAGCTTCGGGGTCAGCTGGTCACCGTAAACACGCTGTTTATCACAGGCGGTCAGTTCATAGCCAGCGTTGTGGATGGAGCGTTCAGTTACATGAGCCACAATGGCTGGAGGTATGAAGTGCCAAAAAAACTGAATGGGCACAACCAAGGGGACACCCTGGACAGGGTGCCAACCCATCACAGGCCACAATTGCACACACATTCACACACTACTGACATTTTAGAGATGACACAATGTATGTGTTTGGACTAGGGGAGGAAACCGGAGTACCCGGAGGAAACCCACGAAGCACCGGGAGAACATGCAAACTCCACGCACGCAGGGTGGAGGCGGGATTCAAACCCCCAACCCTGGAGGTGCAAAGCAAATCTCCTAACCACTAAAGCCTGAGAGAACCCCTGCCCTGAATATTTGAGTGTTTTCTCTCCTTCATGTGGACTCAGAAAGGGAGTCTTAATGAGCTCATCAGTTATATCCGGTGTACTAGAGCAGGAAAAACAAACCGGGACATTGTACTCCTGGACTAGTGTTTGGCGACCACTGCTTTTTTTGAGAGGACGAAGGTAAAGTAGAAATAGGTTGGCTAGGATAAACAATAAAAAAATATATAAGCAGAGGGACTCGGGGGTGGGGGCTGAAGAAGAACTTGAGAAAGATCGAGTAAGAAATGAGTATCCTATAGAGATGCTAATACTGAATTGTTAAAATAATTGCACTGAGCTTACTTGAAGTTTTGAAACCTGGCTTTCATATTGGACTCGATGTCACACAGACTAATTTAACATTTTAATATACAGTGTGAACTGACAGCTTAGTCATAATGCATTACATCCCACTATTGGATATTAGATATGTTTTTTTTTTCGTCCATAGAGTCCCAGTTAGATGTGTGTTGATTTACAGAGGCTATTAATAAATAACAGTAGTGCTTTGCTATACCAGTGGTTTTCAAAATGGGGGCCGGGGTCGCCGGGGCGCCCAGGGGGCCTCAACAATTTGGTGTGAAAAATAAATAAATACATGATTTTTTTTTCAGACAACCACACACAGACACAATCAATTCCTTATGTGATGTAAGATGTAATTATTAATTTTAAAAAAAGGGGGATATATTCAGAAGTCTGTATTTTTAATGTGTTTTAAAGACATCTTGCAAAAGGGGGGCCTCAGTCAAATGTTAATGCCATTTGGGGGGCCTTGCCCTGGAAATGTTTGGGAACCCTTGAGCTATGCACATGAATAAGATGCATCTAATTGGAGTTATTTTAGCCAAAAGCAGCTGAGTTGCTACATTGAATTCAATCCAATCTGTGATAACACAGTAAGAATTTGCTTACATGATTATTACATATTGTCTGCTTTGAGAATAAGGGGGCAAGTCTTACTCTCATTTTTACTATCATTAATGGGTCACAAATGAGGTGTTTGTAGAGAAATGTAACTCGTATTTTAAATAGTGTGTGTGTGTGTGTGTGTGTGTGTGTGTGTGTAAATGCTCTATAGGTATATGCTGGGTCTGTCAGTAGTCCCAGCTGTGCTGCAGTTTGGGGGATTCTTCTTCTTCTTGCCTGAGAGTCCTCGCTGGCTCCTGCAGAAAGGCTATTCTCAGCAGGCCCGGGAGGTGCTCACGCAGATCCGAGCCACAGAGAGTGTGAATGAAGAGTACGAAAGTATCCAGGGCATTGTTGAAGAGGAGGAAAAGGAAGCAGGACGTAAGCAGCACTTCAGGATTAGGTTTCAATTCTCAGATGTGAAACAATGTGATGATGGCTCTGCAAAGAACTGAACAATAGTGATATGGGTCATTCCCACAAAGTTATAATATACTACATTTTCTTGACCATTTGTCAGAGGGACCAGTTCTGTGCCGTATCCTGGCCTGTGCTTCTGTTCGGAGAGCTCTCATTGTGGGATGTGGCCTCCAGATGTTCCAGCAACTCTCTGGAATTAATACTGTAATGTAAGACATTCACTGACTGTATGCTGCTGATAAGTGTGACCAGTATTCAGTGGAAAAGCAGTTTGCTGTTAAATGTTGCTGTAACAATATTGGCTGCTAATGTAGGAGACTACTTCAAACAACAGAGTCCAGACATTTTGTCTAGGCTTGACCTTTCTGGTCATTTAAGATTGGACTTGGGTTGTAACCTTTTGCACAGCAGCATGTTAGAGTGCAAACACATTACATCTTTAAAGAAATGCTTTGTTTTGTATAGGATTAGTCATATTTTAACTGATTTTCATGCCACATTTTTCATTCCTGTAGTGAGGTTTTTGATTTCCTCATTTGTTGTAGTTAAAGAAGACCGCATACAAAGCTTTTAATGTGATGCACAAGTTCTGCATAGTGAGGAAAAATATTCACATATGCCAGCTTGTTAGAAAGTGGGGGTCAGCCGTGACCCTTGGAGAGGTAGGCCTTACTCAAGGGTCTGACAATGGCAACTTGGGATTTGAACTCATGACCTTGTAGTCAGCAAGTTAGAACCTTAGCTCAAACACCACTGCCTAGATATGCATAGACTCAAACCACTGAAAGCAGCTGGAGCCTAAACAAATTGTTACAAAAGGTCTGAAAATGAGTCCAAAGGGTGCCAAAATGGTATCACCTGTTCAGAAAACTTCATCACATTTCCACATCACATCTGTCATTAAAATATATTGTAAGTGGTAACTTTACTTTACAGGTCTGACAGTGAGTAAAAAAGTAATCTTAATTATCTTGAGTGAAGCATTCCTTGAACCAGGAAAGCACATGAATAAGTATTATAGCTGCAGTCACAAGGAAGCAGAGATCAAAGTCCGTTGGTCTCGGCATATTATGCTAAATTAGTTATTTAGTGAACTCATCTGTGGTTCCACATGAAAACCCATATTTACATTTCATAGTGTCCTAGATTAATGCTATGGACCGCTCTATAGCCTTATTTGTTCATGAAAACTTGAAAAATTGTGTTCTTTGCACTCCACCCCCAAAATTAAAAGAAAATGAAGCAAAACTTGATTAACATGATTGTTCAGTTGCAGAAATGGTCACAGCTGGTTAGACCACTTCTTATTTGAAAATGTCCATTTTGTCAGGAGGACTTTTTAATAGAGACTATAATATTAATAGAGACTAAATGATTGGGGATGCACCGATCGATCTGCCGCCAATCAGTATCGGTTTGATTATGGTCACATTCTATGACTCGAGTAGTCTCTAAATTTGGCCGATCTGCAAATAAGTGTAAATAATATAACCGAGGCAACATCTGTGGTATTACTTTTTCTGAAAAAAAAAAAGGTTAACAGTGACTGTCAACAGAAAGCTTACATATCACTTATATAAAGTTGAACGATCGAGATCGGCTGCAAAAATCCTGATCGGCGCATCCCTATAAATGATTACCAAATGGTAAAAAAAGAGCTTGTTTTAAATCATTTGGAAAGTTTAAATAATCTCAGTATTTTTTTAAATGTCACATTAATGTTGATTTGATCTGAGGCCTTCCAGAAACACTTTAATTGCACTTTAACTCCATTCAACTAATTATAATCTTAATTTGAATCAAGGCTGTAACACTGCAGTTTCTGATTTATGAAGACGTTGTATGAGGCTACCTGCTCCACTTTTTGTAACTTAATTACAAAGTTTTTTGAGCAACTTCTTTCCTGTTTGCCCACAATCATGGTGGTTGGCATTTCCCATTTCTGTATTACCTACACACATCTCTCATTGTGAATCACAGAATACCACTTGAAGGAGCAGCTTTGAGACTGTTTTGGAGTGGGATAGTGGTGCTGGTTGTAATTTAAGAAAAATAAGTTCTTGCACTGGCCATAGTTGTTATTATGGAAAGTTTTATGGAGAGTTTTAAGAGAGTTAGCATGGCCTAATCATGAAACATTAGAGAGTGTCTTCCTGTTTTCTTAGGTACTATAGTGCCACAATTTTGCAGATGGCAGGAGTGCGGGATGATAAGATGGCCATCTGGCTTTCTGCTGCTACGGCATTCACCAATTTCCTGTTTACGCTGGTGGGCGTTTGGCTGGTGGAGCGGGTGGGCCGCAGAAAGCTGATCCTGGGCAGCATTGTTGGTGAGGACACAGGCTCACTGAAAAATTCACATTCATGCAGTATATATCCACACAAGTCATATAGGTCATTCCAATGTGCAGTGAAACATTAGAAGGTTATAACACTGTGTCTTAGACAGTCACATAAGGAGTTTACTCCCTTGATTCCCTATTCTCTAGTAGTGTGTAGGGCTACAAAAATTGCATATTTTAATAGTCAATTATTCATGTAAATAATCCACAAATAATTTTTTCTCAATTGAATGGCTACAATAAATATCATTTGGCTTTTTGTTTATTATATTTTTCAATAATGTAATGTAAGACGAAACTATGAGGAACAAAACACTTAACATCATCTTACTTTACTGACCTTTTCCTGTAGAAGTAATCTAATCATTATTCTGTGTTCGAAATGCCATTAAACAATAACAAATGAGTTTGTTTTAAACAAACAAACAAAAAACCATTTTGATTTGAATTGCTCTTTCTCTCTATGTTTTTATCTAAACTGTTAATACTAAATCACATACACATCTGTCATCATTCATTGTAACAAGTCAAAAAGGTTAAACATTTTAAATTAAACTTAACCCTCACAATGAACTTGCTACACTGTTGCATCTAAAGAAATGCACTATATGGTCAAAAGTACATGGACACCTGACCATCACACCCATATGCTGGTCGTCCCCAAGCTGTTGCCATAAATTTGGAAGCACACAATTGTATAGGATGTCTTTCTATGCTCTTCCATTATAATTTCCTTTTACAGAAACTAAGGGGCCTGGTTAAAACATTTTATAGCACGACAATATGCACAAAGTGAGATCAATGAAGACATGATTTGCCAAGGTTGGAGTGGAATAACTTGAGTGGCCTATACAGAGCTCTGACCTCAACCCCACCGCACCTCAGGCCTCCTCAACACCAGTGCCTGACCTCACTAATGCTCTTGTAGCTGAATGAGCACAAATCTCCACAGCCATGCTCCAAAATCTTAGTGAAAAGCCTTCATAGAAGAGTGAAGGATATTATAGCAACAAAGAGGGAGTAAATCTGGAACAGGATGTTTAACAAGCACATATGGGTGTAACCGTCAGGTGTCCAAATACTGGAATGGGATGTTCAAAAAAGCACGGTGTGATGGTGAGGTGTCCGCAAACATTTGGCCATGTAGTTTAACAAGCCGTTTGATTGAAATGTAATATGAGGCTATAAAGTCCACTAGTTAGTATATTTCACTTGCCAAGCACAATCATTTGGCATTTTTAGTCCTCATACTGCTGTGATAGCTGTCTCCATTTTGTGTAGACTGCATTGTACTGTACTTTTACTTTTTGGAGTTGTTTTGTTTTGCCTAATTCCTCTAACATTGCCACCATCATTATTGCTCTTCGTCAGCCATCATAATATTCGAAAGAGACAGAAAGACAACTCAATTTCTTGAAACATTAACCTTAACATGAAGCAACCTTTTTTTTGGTCTGACTGCTTCTTTTGGCTTGTTTTTATTTAAGCAAGAAGCCTATATGTTGAAAGTGAAATCTGTCGATCTGTTTCCGTGTTCTTTTAATTTGCTTCAGAAGTGTTGGGCCTAAAAACATTTTTGCACATAGTGCTGTTTGGTTCAGTAGTTCCACACAGTGACTTCACTATGGTATTACATTCTACTCAAAAACACAGGCCTGTGCTCTCTTACATTTGTTATTGGTTAAATAAATAACTAGTCAAATTTAAATATCGATGTACATCATTTTTCTTATTCAACATTATTGATTAGTCTGAATAATCACTGCAACCTTAGTAATTTGTACAACATGTATTGTGCATTGCATTTCTCAGGTACTGGTGTCAGTCTCTCTGTCTTGGCTGTGGGATTCCTACTTTCTGCTCAGGCGTCTCCTCCAGTGAACTTTCACCCTAGTGAACCCACTTCTCTTAACTCAACCTGCATGCACTATGGGTGAGTCAGTGGTCCGTATTTAATGTGCACTAATACAGTATGAATATGCATATTAACAGTGTCTTGTTGTTGTTGTTGTTGTTTTTGTTTGTTTTTTCACATTAAGTTGAGTACAATAATATGAACCGATGCACTCTGACACACTTTTCCAGATTTTGTGAACAGTGTATGCTGGATCCAAACTGTGGCTTTTGTTACTTTGAGAATGGCTCAACCATATCAGACTCTTCCTGTGAGCCAGTTAATCCAGCCAACGCAGAGCAAGCAGCAAGTGGCAGGTTTGTTTTTGTGGCTCCCAAAAGTCTCATATTAACAGTCTTTATTTTCCCATGTAATTTTTTGTCTGGTACATCTGATGTATTTATGCTTCATCCAGGTGCTTCAATGGTACCCAAGAAAACCCAAGTGCATTGTGGGCCTATAACTACTGCCCAACCTCCTATTCCTGGGTAGTATTGCTAGGTCTCATCCTTTACCTGGCCTCCTTTGCTCCAGGTTAGAGCAGCCCTGCTGATTCACTAGAGTTCAATTAGTGGAACTACACATACACTATATAGCCAAAAGTATGTGGACACCGGTTCATCACAAACATAGTGGACTGTCCCCAATCTGTTGGAGCCCCAAAATTGGAAGCACACAACTGTTTAGAATGTCTTTGTATGCTGTAGCATTAAGATTTTCCTTTCCTGGAACTAAGGGTCCCAGAACTGTTCCAACATGATAATGCCCCTGTACACAAAGCAAACTCCATAAAGACAGTGTTTGTAAAGGAAGTTTGGAGCGAATAACTCAAGTGGTCTGCAGAGAGCCCTGACCACAACCCCACTGAACACCTTTGGGATGAACTGGAATTCTGACTGCACGCCAGGCCTTCTTGTCTGACATGCCTGACCTCACTAATACACTTGTGGCTGAATGGGCAAATCCCCACAGCCACGTTCCAAAATCTAGTGGAAAGCCTTCATAGAAGAGTGGAGGTTATTATAACAGCAAAGTGCGCGACTAAATCTGGAACAGGATGTTCAACATGGTTGTAATGATCAGGTGTCCAAATACTTTTGACAATATAATGTAGATTAGATTAGTAATGTAATGGTTTAGACCCTCTCCCAACCTGCCAACTTACTAGTACTACTTACTAATCGATTCAAATGGTCTTCTCCTTACACTTTGTGTGTGTGTGTGTGTGTGTGTGTGTGTGTGTGTGAAGGAATGGGGCCCATGCCATGGACAGTGAATTCTGAGATTTATCCACTGTGGGCTCGGAGCACAGGCAATGCTTGCTCTGCCAGCGTCAACTGGATCTTCAATGTCCTCGTGTCTCTGACATTCCTCCATGTGGCTGAGTACCTCACATACTATGGTAGGAATCTTGGCTAATGGCCATACCTGCTGTTGACTTGACTTCATATTTCTATACAAAACATATAACATGAGCAAACCCACGATTGTGGAAATAATTGTGTGCTATCCATTCAAATATCTATTATTGCATGGAATCTCATAAACCACCTTTTAGTAAATCAAGTAATTGTAGATATAATGTGCTTGCAGAAGGCTACTCATGTTCCTTTTAGTTAGCTTTTCCTATTAATCTCTGATTGCTTGTTATGTGGTTGTAATATGTTTAGAATACCAAACTTATTTTTACAATATTTGCTCCCCTTTTCTAGGTGCATTTTTCCTGTACACTGGCCTGGCTGTTCTTGGCTTCCTCTTCGTGCTGGGCTGTCTGCCAGAGACCAAGGGTCTCATGTTGGAGGACATTGAGACTCTATTTAGCAAGAGACTCTGCACCTGTGGTGCACTGGGTGGCGAACATGCACATTACATCAGGGTAAAAGGGGGCAACCTTCTCTCAGATGAAGACATCTCTGATGGGGAGTAATTTTATGGGTACTTTCTTCTTCTCTTTTCTAGTTCTCCAGGTGTTGAATTCCAGGTGTTGATCTCAGTTTTCATAGTCTCTGTGCAGTGTGGGTCTTTATGGCATTTCAGAGAATAAGTATTGTTCCTGACTAAGAACTGGAGACAAACTTTCTTTGCGTCCTCTAGATTATAGGTCCATTCTGATTTGCATTCCAGTGAACTGTTTAGAGTCTCGAACAATATTTTCTGGTTATGGTACAGAACAATATTTCCTATTTTATAACTACATTCCCATAGAAGATAAGACGGATATATGCTTCTAGGTTTCTCTGGTATGTGGTGTCTGGTGAAGATGTGGGGTTTGGGTTAAAGTCTAGTACCACTACTACACTATATTTAACATATATAAAATACTCAATAGTGTATTTTTTTTCAACTGACTAAACTTGGCAGATTTTAATGTTGTAGCCTCGTTTGGATCTGGGAAAGTTGCATTATGGGACGCTGGAACCAGAAGAAGGAATTGCTTACATATCAGTAAGTACTAAATAATTATTAGGTTTTTATTTATTTATTTATTTATTTATTTATTTATTAAGCATTGTTTCCAAGCTCACAATTTTATGTATTTTTGTGGGGGGGAAAATCTAGAATTATTTATAAAAATGTACCATAAATATTTGTTTAAAACATAGTTTTATTTCTGTATTTCTATCTTCTACTGCAGCTGCAGTAATGGTGCAGTTATACCTGGATTTCCCTTGCAAGAACAACTAACAGCACTTTTGAGATCATTATCAAAGAACTGAAACTTTTTTAAAGGTGCGTCTGTATATGTACATGTTAACAAAGTCAGAATGGGTCTTGGTGTGATCTAGTTGAAACTAGAAGCTCTGTCACTTCATTTAACAAAAACAAACGTATGGTTTGGGGATAAAATCATGCTCTACAAGTGTTTACAAGTCTGACAGTTATATATTAATTATTATATTAAGTTGGAGAGAAAATCAGAACTTGGTCCTTTAAGGAATGGTATATATTTGTTTATGTTGATTATTCTGTTTCATTATGTTAGATTAACAGTTTCTAAAATAGACAAAGAACAATCTGAGAACAATCTGTAAATAGAATATACATGACATATGTAATATGCATATTTTATATACACAGTACATACTGTATATTTTTAAAAGTACACTGATATCCTGCAGTATCTTTACTGACCGCTAGGGTCCATGAACCCCCTGTTGGAAAGGTGTTGGATATAGCTCAGCAATAGCAAAAACAACATTCCAGTCTGCTGTGCAGGCTGTCTCTTTCAATTATTCCATTAATGTTACTAATTTGTATAGACAAAACTGTGTTCATCTTTTTCTACTGAATAAAATTTGTGAGAATTAACTCTTCAGTTTGACTCATTTCATTACCTCTTTAGCTGCTGATAACAAAGTGTGTAAGCCTCTGGCTTGCTGAAATCTGCTGAGCTTTGGGACTGAGTAACCTCTAACCTTTACAACGCCAGACAGACAGACAGATGACACAGTCTTCGTTATGGTAAAAATGGTTAACATTTTGGCCTCCACATGTAGTGTAATTAACACCCAGCATCTCACTTTCACTCGTCAGCTATCCACAGTCACACAGTGATATTCCCATCAGTACAGTGTAGCTCTGTCTGTAAATGGAACCTGAGAGTTGAGAGCTCAGCTCCAATCCCCCACACTGTTGGGTCTGTCAGTGTAAATCACTTCAGACTGGTTAAGTTTAATATAGTGGGCAAAGCTCTGATGTGAGTTAGGCAAGTGTGGTTAATGTGGATGAGAACCTTTCATCCCACTATCTTAAAGCTAAAGGTGTGTTAAATAACATTGCTTGTTCTTCTAACTAGGGAAGTACCTTTGATGGTACCACTCCAGCTAACAATAATTTGTAGCATAATTTTTTACTGAGGGTGTGGGGAGAAGAATTGTATTACTCTACTTGTGTGAATGGATGTTGCTAAGGCACATGGGTACACTCAATTCAATTCAGTTTTATTTGTATAGTGCTTTTTACAATAGTCACAAAGCAGTTTTACAGAAATATATATTCATTTCCATTCTAAATTTTAAATTGATAAATTTGTCCGTAATGAGCAAGCCAGAGGCGATGGTGACTGTGGCAAGGAAAAACTCCCTGAGATATGAGGTAGAAACCTTGAGAGGAACCAGACTCAAAAGGGAACCCATCCTCATCTGGGTAACAATGGATAGTGTAATTTTACAGTATCTCACAAAAGTGAGTACACCCCTCACATTTTTGTAAATATTTGATTATTACTTTTCATGTGAAACCACTGAAGAAATGACACTTTGCTACAATGTAAAGTAGTGAGTGTACAGTTTGTGTAACAGTGTACATTTGCTGTCCCCTCAAAATAACTAATAATAACTAATAAATAATTAGTTTAATAACAAAATAACTAATAAATAATCTGTGGGGCATCCTCAAACGGATGGTGGAGGCGCACAAGGTCTCTAACATCCACCAGCTCCGTGATGTCATCATGGAGAGGTGGAAGAGGACTCCAATGGCAACCTGTGAAGCTCTGGTGAACTCCATGCCCAAGAGGGTTAAGGCAGTGCTGGAAAATAATGGTGGCCACACAAAATATTGACACTTTGGGCCCAATTTGGACATTTTTACTTAGGGGTGTACTCACTTTTGTTGCCAATGGTTTAGACATTAATGGCTGTGTGTTGAGTTATTTTGAGGGGACAGTAAATTTACACTGTTACACAAGCTGTACACTCACTACTTTACATTGTAGCAAAGTGTCATTTCTTCAGTGTTGTCACATGAAAAGATATAATCAAATATTTACAAAAATGTGAGGGGTGTACTCACTTTTGTGACATACTGTATATAATAAATGCATTCTCTAACTGAGTGCTACATGATACAACAAAAGTGCAGCTGTGTAATCAGGAGATTCACCACAGTCTCAACATGAAGTCTATTCTGCTGAACTCATGCACTGTCTGCTGATGGAGACCCGGGTGCAAACAGACACATCACTAAAACTGCCCGCATCAGTTGCAGTCCAATGCCATCTCCACAGCTTTTAAGTGTCCCTACACTGTCCATATGCGGCCATCCTCAACCACAGTGACTGACCTCCAAGCAACGAGAACTCCCGAAGCAGGGCATCAGGACAGTTTAGGCCGGCCCGGAGAGCAAAACGGTTCCGACCCACTGATATCCCAGGAGCAACACGTATAGAGTGTTGGTATCATCCAAAGTCTTCGCAGGTGTTGGCAACATCTGGAAACTTCGTAGAGGCGGGTACTGAGCTGGAGCTGAGCTGGAGCTGGCACATTCACTGATTACCTCGGGACAGGCATCCTTCATAGATACCAGTATCAACTCTAAGAAGAAATTCTTCATAGATACCATTATTCTGCAAGAAGGAGCATAATTGTGCAGACACAACTTTTTAAAAATGTTTTAGACACAAATGGAAGGTTTGAGATTGGTTTGTAATTTGCTAGTTTACTAGGATCTAGTTGTGGTTTCTTAATGATTAATATGCTTAATAACCGCTTAATGCTTAATAAGCATGCTGCTAGCTTGAATGTTCTCAGGAGGTGACCTGGAGATAATGAGGAGTTAATAATATTAAGAAGAGGCTCTCCTACTACAGGATGTAACTCTTTCATTAAATTAGTGGGTACGGGATCTAGAATACATGTGGTTGGTTTAGATGTGTTGATAAGATTAGTAAATTCTTCCTGTCCAATAGTGGTAAAGGACTGCAATTGTACATGGGAGACGATATACACTAAAATCTGTGATGCTGCTATTGGTTGTACATATCCAATTATATTCCTGATTCTTTCAGTTTTCTCAGTGAAGAAATCCAAGAAGTCATTAGTACTAAACTGTGTTGGAATATTCATTTTGGGTGATGGCTTATTATTGTTAATCTAGATATTGTATTGAATAAAAATCTAGGATTGTTTTGGATAATCTGCCCCAGCAGCTTTTTGAGCCTTCTATAGCTAGACATACTGTCCTTCCACGCAGTTCGAAAAACCTCTAGATTGATTAGACTTTTTCCATTTGTGCTCAAGATTAAAAGTTGCTCTCTTGAGAGCATGAGTATGGCTGTTGTATCACGGTGCAGGATGTTTCTCTCTAACCTTTTTTTAATTTGATAGGGGCAACATTATCTAGATTGCTAGAGAGCATAGTGCCCATGTTGCTAGTCCCACCACAATCCCACCACACCACCACCTGTTCACAGTGTCACCATTTCTCGCCAACAGTGCACTTTTTAGCAGGAAGTGGTCAAAAGACAAAATAAAATGTTTTAAATAAGCACAGCAATGTTTTTGTTTGTTTGTTTGTTTGTTTGTTGTGTGTGTTTTTTTTAAAATATACATGTATGCAAAGCTGAAGTGACCTCTGCAATTAGATCTATAGGAAAGGCATCAGTAAATTATGTTGGGCATTGTGATCAAAGGCGCACATTAATGGGATATGCAAGGAAGTAGCTATTGGAGAGCCCCTTTTCTTCAGTATATACAGTATATATGCAGACAGAGTTTGTCTACTTGTCCCTTTAGAGACAGAATGGTCACTGCAAAATCAGTACAAAATCATTCTGACTGATCACCTTAACTTGAAATTATACTCTATATCCATCCACACCATAACAGAGCACATTGTTCCTCCAGTGTGTATGTATGTATTTATGCATGTATGAAATGTGTTCAGATTTTAGTTATAACGTCACTGTGGAGGAGCCCGGTTCAGTGGGCGGGGTTTGGTGACGCATTGCGGCTCGGAGTTGAGCCACGGTCGGCGCGTGAGTCTGGGGACGCCGCGGCACTGACTAGACCCAGTTCTCCAATCGCGTAAATCATTATTACCCCAACATGCATCGTGACAAGAGCGAAATTTCCTCCACGGCTGCGTTTAAATCATAGATTGCAAATATGGCAGAGGTGACACAGAGGTGAGCTCCGGATAGCGCTCGCTCTACTAATCTACTAAATCAGATTGATCCGCGTCTTCTCGTGGTGGATCGTTTGGGATCGATAAGGCTTTGGGAAACGCGGGATCATGACAACCGGACAGGACGAGAGTTCAGTTCGCGTCGCGCTGAGGTATGACATTGTGTATGGTTTTAACTATTGCTAGTTGCGTGCTCATTGCACTGTGTTGTTCTGTGTTATAACCTGCACGCATCTAAAGCCTGTCCGTGAGCGCGTGCGGAGCCGCCCGGTAACCGGGCCTTCCACTGCTTAAAGGGCTGCTGCAACGCCTAGTGAAAATGATCATCAACCTTCAGCATTGCGCATTGTGTAATGACAGTGACGTTCGTGCAGCCTGCACGCTCGGCACATCATGCACTATTTGCAGGTGACGTTAGGGTTTATGGTTTATTTTGGCTTGCTGTAGGGGTTTGCATGCCAAAGCCCTGTGATACACACAAGTACGCAGATATGGCTCATGGGAAGCGTGTGTGATGATCTGAAGGCCCAGGCAGGCAGGTGCATGGTCAGGGAGTCACACTTGAAATTTGGCTAAGTGCTTGCACTGTCTTTATAAATCTAGGCTTAAAACGACAGCAGACGGTTGAGCGACGGTTAGTCGATGAAAGAGCAGCTTTCTGGACGGACTTCTCTTTTACAACCCACACAAGTCTGTGGGACTAGCTGATACTGTTGGCCCTTAAAGTGCCCTGAAATCAAAATAGGTGTTTCAGAGCGTTTTATGCTTGTCCCTTAGTGTTATGGATGCCAATATGGTAGTAGCCTATATCTAGAAACAAAGACAAAAAAAGAGTTTTGGAGATCTTGTTTTAATTTCATAGTTGGTAACTTCTGTGAAAGCAATTTCATGCTGACTCATCCTGTACTAGGCTTATGTTTGTCCAATTAAATGCTCTCTCTATATATGTCCCAGCCCCCAAGGGTGGGTCTTGCTCTACAGTAGCAGTTCGTTAAAGGGCATAAGAAAACAATATAATACAAGCCAAGCCAAAACACAAACATGATTCTTGGAACGAACTGAAAGCTAGTTTGAAGGCTGGTTTAGATTGGGTAGGGAGTGTGGCACATTTTGAATGCTACTAGCTGTTGTGTAAATAATGATAATGAGTCTTTATTGATCGCATATACATATGCGCTGTCACGCTGACTGCTGTCACAAACAAGCTGTCACGCTGACTTCCTGTTTCAAAATAAAAAAAAATTTTAAAAAATGTCAAGATACAGAATGTAATCACAGCTCTGAAATCATTTCATGAAAATGAAAAAAACAACAACTTTGTTTTCTTTTACATTTAGATCCTAATGATTATTTTTGTGTGTGGCTTTTGTTTCTGCTATGCACAATCACTTAAACCACTAAACAAAAGATATCACCAGAAAAAAATTGACAGTGGCATGTCCAGGTTTTTGGGCATGGGTTGGAGAAGCTGGGGTAGGAGCATACTAAGGGGTGGCACAATTGAATGATGTATAATGATAGTTATAAAATGAATGGCTTCACTGTTTTTTTCTATAGTTCCTAACACATGCTAGATATGATTCATCAAGTGTGTGTGAATTACATAAGACTAATAGACCCTCACAAATGATATTTGAGGTCAGAGATTTGGTGGGAATTGGGATTATAAATTTTTCCGGATTAGTAGTATGAACAGAAACTTTTTATGACCTTGTCAGTATGCAGGTTTGCTTTAAAGTTTCTTTTTTGTAGTGTTCTGTTCCATGCTTTACTGACAGTATCCATGATACGCTTGGAAAAGCTGTCATAACATAATTTATCACAATAGCAACAACATATCATGTAGCACATCATAAGTTTCTTTGTCTCTCTTGCAGTCGGTCTGTCTCTACCCACACTGGAAACATAAAAAAAAACCATGTAATAAGTCTTGTAATGCACCAGGCCTCAGAATACAGTGTTAATTAGTGTTATGGAGTGTCTCATTAAGTGCTTTGAGCATGGGTGATGTTGAGGGAGTGATGCACTTGCTGAACCGGCTCCATGTTAGGTGACGGCATCGTGGAAAAATCACAATAGAGGCAGGTTACTGTGAGTTCAGCATTTTCAGGCAAGTCAGTTTGGTTTGTGTTTCTAATCAGAGGACAGGTGTGTGTGACAGCGCACCCATCTCCATAGTGACCTGGCTGAGAGTTCGTGAATGAGTCAGCATCTCAGAGGCAGCACAAATGTCCTTGACTCTGCAGCGTCAGTTGCAAATAGATCACATGCTCAAACTCTGCTCGCAGAATGGCCACGTCTCCTCTCATACTCTGATCTGTCATAGAGCAAAACAGATCAGGTTATGAGGATGTAGAACCCATATGAATGATGTATACGGTTCTCTGTTAATTGCTGTATGTTAGGATGGCGTGCATGCAGTGTTTAGGGTGATCTTACAAAGAATGTAACTATGGCTGGGGGATATTACAAAAATATCATAATCAGGACACTCGAGGAAAGTTCTACGATACGCGATGCATATCGCGATATATAGTTTAGCTAACAAACTGTCTGCAAAACAGTAGTAAAATAAACAAAAAATGTTAAACTGAGTTTGACGATACTTTTCTTTAATGCCTACAAAGACAAAAGATTAAGTCAAAAACAAATTTTAATCAATAACATCCATTCAGTACATCTGTAATTATTATTACACTTGTAATTCTTAAAAATGTATTTAAAAAAATCACCATACCAACGATAACAAGAAAAGTGTATCGCATAATCATTTATCACAATATCATTATTATTTCAATAATTCGCCCAGCCTGAATGTAGCAATCATTTTTAATGCAGTCTTTATTTATTTATTTTGACCTACATGTATATCGTGTATATCGTATATAATATGCATACTGTATGTTATATGGAGGTATTTTAGGTAAAGGTGTTACTCCTTCAGATTTTCATATCTGTCATAGCACTACAATAAATAATGTTTACTACGTACAAGATTGTTCATATGCCGGAATGCTAACCTCAACAAAAAAAAAAGTATCAAATATACATATAAAGATTGCACTGCATTCTTGAACATTCTTCTCTCTAGTCATTGCAAAGCCTGCATTTAAACAGAAGAAATCCCAAAATAAACTCCAACGACTGAAAGGCTACAGTGGACTTCAAACGATCTGTCTCTCTCTCTGTCTCTCTCTCTCTCTCCCACTTTTTTCATTTGCATCCTTAAGAGTGTAAAACCTACATCAGTGTGGACTCTTCGGACCACATATGCAGTTTCATTCCAGGTTTTGACACAGATTGGAGGGTGATTCTCCACTGTAACATGCCTAAAAGGCAGCATTTATATGCAGAATAGATTGGGAATAATTATATAGTTGCCTCCATGTGTTTACCACACCCAAACTTGCCTCTGTTTGGTTGCTTTGGCTTATTTCATGCCTTTTTCTATACCGAATGTTCTTCTCATGCATGTTGTTTGATCAACTTGTGTCTGTCTTTTCTCATCACATTAAGTAATTATATATGTGTACAGTGGGTTAGGCACACCTAATGGAAACTATCAATATTAAAACTGCACCTACACAGCCACACACACCAAACATACCTGCTTGTCACCATTCACACCCCACCCATATTTAACCGTTGCATTGATCACGTCACACACCTAAAGCACACTGTTCACATACGCTCAGCTCATGCTATCGTCCCACGAGTAATACTGCGCATAATCCATAATCAAAGCTAAGCTGTCAGTACATATTCATGCAGTTGGCTGTTACAGAATAAGAACTATTATCTTGCTCAGACCAGAGAAATCATTTGATCAAAGTTAAAATGTATGCAGACATTAGCTTTAGATAATGATACACATTTACTTCCATTATCAACATGCAGTTATTTCTTAGTGTCTAGTGAGCTAGTAAATTTGTCCTCTTGAAAAACTTGAAGGACTTTGTTTAAATTCTAAAACTCTTTAAATTCTTATTTTAAAGGTCTAAAGTATGCCCTATTTGAATAAATAGCTTTAAGAGTACTAATAACTTTTCTCCATGGAGTTAGGTGCTAGCAGTTAGCCTCTTCTAACGTGTATTTCTAGCATATCTGTTAGAAGCTATATATTGTTACTAGCATTACTGTATACTATTAGATACTGTTACTGCTTGTTTAATTCTTAATAAAATAACTTTTTTCTATTTGGTTTATAAACTGGGTTAAGAGCAAGTGCATCACAAATAGCATACACTTTTGGGGAACAATGTAAATTACAAGATAACTGGTAGCATAATATTAGCTAGCTAGTTATCATTGAAGACTTGTAATGTGATATAATATAATTCCTTACTGTAAAAATGTTTTTGCCGTATATTTAAATGCTTTCATTTATGCTAAAAGCCATGTACATATATTGAGCTTAAATGTTGATGTGCCTTACACTGGAATGGGTCTGAAAAAGTAGTAAAATCCCAGATTAATAGTTTTGCTTATTTGATCTATGTCACTAATTAATTTAAAGCTTTAAAGTTAATTAATTTAACTTTAAATTATGATTCTAAAATATGGACATTGTTGTCAACAAAATGTATGACTGACTTAGCTTATGTTCTGCTACAGTTTATAATGTTTTAGTGGGGAAATCTGAAATAACATATTTAGGGGAAAAAAAAGGCAGAAATAATGACTTTCTTTTTCTTCTTCAAACTCAGTCTGGCACTCAGTTCTTGCCACTGCTAGCTCATTACAGATGTCATACGCAGAAGCCACAGACATTAGAGGCCTTCTGTCAACAGGTCAGGGTTATACTCCAGACTGTTTAGGAAGTTAATGACTTAGTAAAGAAGCTGAGCTACTGATGCTGTTTTTAGCGCTTTCTTTCTTTCAGAGTGAAGTTTCATTTTATTTGAATTAAGGAACAATACGATGAACACAGGGTGTTTTTGAATCTCTGTTTTTTTTCATAGAGAAACATACCTATTATTTGTTTAGAACTAAACTAGATCTGTTTTTTGTCATTGTTTTCAGATATCATACTTCTTAATGGATTCTTGTATTATTGACATTATGAATTAAGGTTCATTTATAATTAATTTATACAGTATACTCTCATATTCAAAAATGACTTGCACCTCATTTTGTAGTGTTTAATACTTAGTTTAAAAATGAAATGTCGAAAACCCACTCTGCTTATAACTTTTTATAACCATATAATGTTAATGTAGGTTGACGTTTACCCTACGTCCACATCTCCTGGTCCATCTGTGCCTGACTGCTGATTTCCTACTCCTCATACTAAAGGCATGGTGAACCTAAATGCCACTCTTGACCTTTAACCCTAGGAAGCAAGAAGGCATGAAGAATAGGCCTGGCATGCTACCAGGAAGGAGAAAACACACTATTTGGTTATTTTTACACTTAAATACACACATAAAGTTAAAGTACCATGACCAGCCACCCAAGCCCTTTTAGAGCTTTCTTGATGGTGTGTCTTTAACATACATTTATCATCCACATATGGTAATTTACTGTTTGAGAGGTGTGTGTCTCTGTGTTTAAGAGGGAAAATGGTGCTATATGTTAACCTCTTACTTCCAAGGTGTGTGTCTCTGTGTTTAAGAGGGAAAATGTTGCTATATGTTAACCTCTTACTTCCAAACTGCAGTTTTCTCTGTTACAGCTGTGTAATAACAGTACTTTTGGTTCATAATTTGTACCTTCTGTTGTACAATAATAGGCTTTCTGCTCACACTTTCCCCTTTTTTTTTGGAGGGAAATGATTTTTGACTGCAGACATGGCTGCCCTTTCTCACTCCTCAGGGAGGACCTATTTTTGCCTGTCAAACAATCGTGCAGGAGACACCAGAGCATTGTGCCATTGTTGGCAAAACATGGCTGTTTTCATCAGTTTAAATATTCAGACAGCCTTCTTGAAGAATGCAAAGATCTTTCCTGGAGGCTATGCTTGCCCTTTTAGTCGAATGTGCCATTCAGCCTCATGCTTGCTTTTGAATTGTCTTCTGTTCAGACAGTTGTGCTCACTTTTGCAGTAATCCAGAGACTGCTGTCTAGGTTTGAAACAACCCCTTTTTCTTTTTCTTTTCCTTTTTTTTTTTGCAAAAACTTACAAGGCTCTTTGCAGGGTTGTGCTTATCTTCACACTACCTGCCTTTGTCCTTCAGATTCAGCCCTGGAAACTCTTGATTTCCAGATGCCAGATTGCCCTCACATGCACTCCCAGTACAGCCACCATGGACAGAAGAAAGCTTGAATTGCCTGCTAAGGGAATAGTGAACAAGGAGTCTATTTGAGGCTGCTCCAGTGCTACCCAGGCCATTTTCGGTCTGACCTACTCTCTGTTTATTCTCGTGTATTCCACAGTGCATTTGAGTTGACCCAGTATCTGTTTACACCCGATATATCCCATACTGCATTTAGGCAGACTGAGTTCCATGGATTTCAGCAACCTGCACTGGGAGCCCAGTGGCCTGTATGACCTATTGATCTTCACTTAATTAAGCCTTGACTTTGCTTCCTTAGTCTGTGTATGTGCCATTAGACTGCATCAGTAAAGATCCAGTCTTTGCTCTGTCAATTTGTACATATAGCTGTAATCCCTGCAGCTCCTCTAATCCACTAGGTACTGGCCTATATAGCATAAAATGGTAACACACGTATTTGGAATACAGTATACTGTGAAAGTAGGATATTTCATATCACCAAATTAGAACGTTTAGATGCTAAATATTGAATAGGTGTGACAAACAAACCATGTAGGTGTTTTCTATGGACCACCTTTATCCAGTTCGTAGTCAGTAGCCATGTACGCATAGAGTTATGGATGAAATGTTTCCAGGAATAGAAATAAACTTTGCTCTTCCTTCTACCCTGACCAGTATTAAACCAATCTCTTGTGGAAAAATCTGTTTAACCTTGGGCTGGTACATACTAAAATATCACACACTTGCCTCAGACAGTCTTAAATTCTTAAGTAATGTCAAATAGACTGGCTTATAACTGGCTAATGTAACATAATTTGAAGGGGGGGATTATTTCGCAAAAACAGTTAACCATTTTGGGGGCATACTGAAAAAGAATACTGCTCTTTTGGTGTAGTTTTGCACCAGTTCCAGCATACTTCAAAGTTAAAATGCAGAGCTCCTATGTGAACTGCACGTCTAGCAACAAAGTCTTTGTTAATGTTAATTTAATTGTTAATGGTATTTAGTTCAAAATATCGCAACTCCCACTCACACACGCATGCACACAATGGGATAATTGTGAGTAATCAGAGGTAAAGATGTAGACCCTAATGCAGTAGTGGCATAGGTTTGAATATTTTTCCATGTTATAGGTAGGATTAAAGTCTCACTAATGAGGCTGCTGAGGCTAAACTGAGTGTGATGTACAGTCACTCTACAATTATGTCATCACACATAATACACAGCCCAAGAGTGGACATGATTTATTTTCAATCATACTCTTTGTGGCAAAGATATTGACAGGTGAGGGGTTTTTTTTCAGTTGAACTCTTCATTTAGTAGCGTGATTGTAGATCAGCAGGAATAATAGGACAGGCTCCTCCACTTGCCTGGCTGTTTTGAATGATTTATGCCAAGCTGTTGAGGAGCTGCAGAGGGAAAAGAATGACAGGTAGGGACCTGTCTGCTGCAGATACATAGTAGGAAAGGGAGCCCTGCACACTGTTCCTGTAAATTGGCTTAATCTTTGATTTTTATTTGATTTGATTATCTCTGTCCCATTATATGTTCATATTGTGTTGATCAATAGAGTGTGTGCTATTCTGCTGTAGATCAACATTAGGATATTATTACTCTGCACATGACTGGCCTTTGATTATTGGTCTTGCAGTAATGGTACAGGTCACAGGACACACCTACTCATAGATGTAGTTCACAGTTTAATCCTTTTTCAGTTATTTCTGTTTTGGCTCTTTATCAGTGTTCCTAAAGTACTAGTGAATGTGCACGGCACTGCTGGCCACGAAGCTTCAGATCTTGGCAGAGGCCCATCTCTCTCTCTCACACACACACACACACACACACACACACACACACACACACACACATGTATGCCACATAAGCACTAGGGGTAACTGTCTTAGCTGGATTTGGAATGTTGCTGGCTGTTGCATAGCAGGTATGTATACAAACAAAGCATTATTGTTACCTAATAATTTTTGATACTAATTCTAAGCAATAATTATTGTATAAAATAAACACTACACACAATAATTGAAATTTTCCACTCAAACAATTCTAAGAAAATAATCCCTACCAAAAAACATTGTTAGACATTATAGAAAGACTCAGTGTTGTTGCACTGTAAATATAAAATGCACAAAAATGCAGTTTAATTAAAAACAAAATATGGAATTAAAAAGTGTATAGGAGGTGAAAGGAAAAACTGAACTTGTTGGTTGATTTGAAACTGTAACAGACTGCCAGATTTTATAGACCTCCTTGTTGTCTTTTTTCCCTTCTGAGAACTTATCCACCCACCACACACCTACATCTCTCCTTCCACCCTTGACTCTCTCCATCTTTTCTTTCCAGTGTTCGGTGCATGGTTGTCCCAGTGTCCAGATCCAGTATCACATACAGACACAATGCCAGCTCTGTGCTGCCCTCGGTGTTTTGTCCTCTGCAGCCCTACTTGCACAAAAGAGCTCTTATAAACACAGACAGCACCAAAGCGTGTTGTCAGGTGCCCCATACACACACACACACATATCCTGCACATGTCCTGCACTTCTCTCATTCCTCTCAGTATATACTCAGTGAGAAATCTTGCAAAAATGTTCCATTATTCACCAGGAATAGATGTGTTTATGCACAATAATAAATATACACTACAGTCTATTGGACATTGTTAATTTTTGTTATTTTGACTTGACACAAAATGTGTCCTTGGTTAATTATTTTGTTATTTAGTTATTTTGTTTGTGTCAAAATGACTGCATAAAAGGCCTTGCAGAGCAACACTGAAAAAAACCCTCATCATCTGGGATGTCTTTGGGCCTTCAGGCACCCATTAACCACAAATGTTTTGCAAACTGAACATAACTTAATTGTTTAGCTTGGTTCATTCGAATGGGAAGAAGACTATGTATGAAAAGAAATCTCTATTAGAATTCCACCAATACTCAATCAAATGTGCATATATATATATATATATATATATATATATATATATATATATATATATATATAATATATAAACATTAATTAGAGCTAACGCTCTTGTCCTCCTATTGTGCTGGACCTCAGAATAAAATATTGTCTAGGTGATAAATGGACTGTGAAGTGAGAGAAAGGATAATCTATAATTTCTCAGAAAGATAACATGCATGATGAAGGTGTCATTTTAATTTCACGTGTGATTGTGTCACTGTGATGTGGAGACACACACACACACACACACACACACACACACACACATATATACATATGCACAGTTCAAACTAATGACTTGGCCAGGATACAGTACAAGCTGTTGTTTGGATTGAAAAGTGAAATTTGCTCCCATAGCCACAAAAAAAAAAAAAAAAATCCTGGCCATATTTTGGACAATAGCAGTTCACTTCAATCAACTGACTACTTATGCCTTCCTCACTGTTTTAAGTCACTTTATTAAAAATAAAGTTCAGCCAGTGCCATTTGCATGAGCTTGGCTGTGTGCCAGACACTTCATTATCACAAAGAGATCTGCTAATTAGATGGTTAATTTTAGCCATCTTCAGATCGAAGCAATTATCACCATCTTTTTGGTGTTTCAGCATCTCCAACAGGAAGGGACATATTTCTACACGCATATGCAAAAGAGTTATAGTACAGTTTATTTATATTTCCCCCTTCTTTCTTTGTCGTTCTCCCCTTTTCCATCAGGATCCGTCCCCAGCTGGCACGGGAGAAGATAGAGGGGTGTCACATCTGTACATTTGTGACCCCTGGCGAACCCCAAGTGATTCTGGGAAAGGACAAGGCCTTCACGTTCGACCATGTGTTCGACATGGACACCGAGCAGGACACCGTCTACGCTAACTGCACAGAGAAGTTGATAGAAGGCTGCTTCGAGGGTTATAATGCCACTATCTTTGCCTATGGACAGGTGTGTGTGTGTATGTGTGTGTGTGTGTGTGTGTGTATGTGTTTTTACTCCATACTGTGCATTTGCTTCATCTTACACTATAGAAATATCACATGTTGTGAAGGATGGAAGCTTTACATGCTAACAGGCAAGAATACTTAGAAACCTCTGCTAACTTATTTATGAAAAACTGTAGTGGCCCATGTTGTGCCCTAGGTAGCAGACATTTTTAGACCATGTTTAGTTGCATTTATGCCTAGAAGTGTCAGTTTTGGCACTGACAACTGTATTGTGGGCCAAAAGTCACCCAGTTCTAAGCAGCCACATTTAAAGTTTTTACAGTATGTCTTAAATCCTACAAGCCATGTTTAATGCATGTGTGGCATCTCAGTTTTGGGTTAAAGGTGGTGTTAAGGTAAGTTATGGTCTATAGGATGTCTTGGTCTCATTAAGGTTTATTTTTAAGTTTTAGGTGTGTTCTAGTGGTACGATCAACCTCATCATTCAGTGGTGGTATGTGGGCCAGATGAAAATTTTAAATATGAACATCATTTATTTGTTGTCTGGGACACTTGTACTACTCATTCCTTTATTATTCATTCATCTTCAGCAATCCTGGTAAGGGTTATGGTGGATCTGGAGTCTTTTCTTGTATTTCATATTCACTTACAACATTTGTGTGGCTTATTTACCAAAAATACTCATAATGAATCTTTACAGATGCATCATCCAATATCTGCTGGACCCTTAAAGGAGACCTATTATAGAGAGAAGACACATGATTAGCTAGCTAGCCACATGGCTAAAATAGGCTTTCTTGGTTAATGCTAACTCAAGTAAGGTAATATTATATTTAGCTAAACAAAGAATTAAATTAAGTAGTTGTTCAACAATAGTTGGGAAACTGGAGGCAGATTTTTAACAGTTAATATCATAGCAAAATGGTGAACCATAGCCTCATCACAGCCTAATCACAATATTAGCTAGCATAGCAAATATTCAATAAGAACCAGCGGGGTTTTCATAAATGCTATTATATATGCTAACCCTTAAATTGATCCTTTTATTACTTTAAAGTAAAGTAACAATACATATACATTCACTGCTTCAAAAATTATTTAGAATTTCACAAGGGAAATCTTTTAGCCTTTTAGTCACTGAAAACACTGACATGCTCAGCTTGACAGCTTGTCAGATGTAGTAACTGTAACCTACAGGGAGGGATGGTAGTAAGACTTAAAACAGATGGAAACAATGGGAAAACGAACCAATGACAAAATGGAGGCAAGACCATAAAGAGAAAATAAACAATGTCAAAATAATAGCCAGAGAGCCGCAGTGTGCACTGAGAGAGGGGGAATTACACAACAACAGCAGATAAATAATGCCATCTGTTTAGCATTGTGATGTGCTCTGTCCCTGAGATAAGCCTCCAACACTCAATGTTTACAAATTACAGTCCAAGACAACCCTGTAAGTTAGCATCTCTGAAACTAGGCTAATACTGACAATGCTAGTCTTTAGCATCTTAAGCTAGTTTAGAACTGTTAAGAATAATCAATTGTCATAAAGTAAATAGTCAAACGTACTGTAAATACTAACGTTATTGATGAGATGAGTATGGAATTAACAAAGCTAGCAATTACCCATTCACTCATATACCAGATAAAGCTGTCTTCTAATCAATGTTTGTATGAAATAGTAATGAACAGAGAAATCATTACAACGAAATAAACTATTTACAGGTTACTGACTTGCTCTCAGGTTCAATATAGTTCTGAAGTGTTTTTTTTTTTTGTGTGTGTGTGTGTTTTTGTTTTTTTTTTGGGGAAAATTCTGCACAGTGTTATACAACTTTCAAAGAGCAATCTAGACTAAAATCAGAGATCTCAGGAAAAAGAATTAAGATCCTAAAAATCGTATTTGCTTCATTTGCTTCCTGACAGCCTGGAACATCACAATGTTTAGTATTTTCCCTTTTTTGCTTTATGGAAAGCTGCAGTACTGAACTTTTTTTGGTTAAAAATGAACAAAAATCAATTATTGAGCAAGTACATAAAAAAATCAGTGTTCAAAACGGTCTCCTTACCTTACCCCGATTCTCAACGGTAAGCTTATATTAATGATTTATAATTTGCCCTGTTGGGTCGGGTTTTTTGGGAAATGTCATGTGTGATTACGTCACGTCCGTAAACAGAAAGAAGAAGAGCCGGCTACTATATCACGTGTGTGTGCTGAGGATGGTGGAGTGGTTGTAGCTTGTTCTTACAACAGTTGCTTAGAATTTAAACTTGTCATCTAGATGGCTGCTTTAATCTGGATAGTTCTAAACTCAATCATCATTGACATCTAGGAAATCAGCTATTGTCAAAACCAAGAAACCTGGAACTGCGGAGAGCAACAGAGCCCGTGATAAACCAAGAATAAATATCATGGCTTTTGAGAAAATTCAAAATACAATGCATACATTTTCACCTTCCTAAAATACAACTCCAAAATATTCAGTTGTTAAAATACCATCTTCATTATTCGTCAGGTAATATTTCAACACGTTATTTTTCAACCTCACAAATTCAGACTGCAAAAATTCAGGTCTTAAAATTCAAGTCTTCACACCCGGGTCTCACAGGAAGAGCAATGGATTGCCGATATTATTGCAACATGTTACTCTGGGCCGGCCCCAAACTCTAGTGGTTGTGTGAGTAGTGGTGGGATTGTGCAGACAAGCCACTAGAGAAGACGAACCTAGCGGACTTGCATAAAGTTGGCTTGATGTTGGACGTTCGATATTCTCAGATATGTGCAAAATAAGGGACCGTCTCTAAAGTTACATACGACATTGGTATATACATTTCTAACTTCAATAGCATCAAAGGGAGTATAGCTGGCACCTAGATGAACACTTTACAGTTGGTTTTATGACTGTAAGTCATTCCCTTCTAATGCTATTAAAGTTATTCACTTTAGAATGCTATTTGATTGTTAATGTTTCCATGACAAAGTTAAAGTCCTTCCAGTCTTCCATACAGATATATATATAATCCCTGCTAGAAAAACAGAGTGCTCTGTCTGTCACCCAGTTTATATCTACCCCCCCCCCCCCCCCCGTCTCTCTCTCTCTCTCTCTCTCTCTCTCCCCACTTGGATTCTCACTTCCCTTGGCTCTTTTCATTGCCAGGACAGCTGAGCTCCATTAAATGGCTTTTTTAGAGAGGCTTTTATCAGATCAGCTCTCTTCTCTTTCTTATAAAAAAGGGAAGACAATTATATATATTTATTTATCACAGCCTGTATAATTTAAATGAATGTCATGTTGTGTCATTAATCAAAGCTAATGTGCGTGCATTTTAGCTGTTTGGGTCTTTCACATCCTGACATCAGTCCTGGTTTTATCTACAGTGCCTGTAATGAAGTAGTCAACTGGATAGCAGGGAATGCTGGCATTTTCCACTCACTCACTCACTAACCTCTCACTCTCTCACTCACTAACCACTCACTCACTAACCTCTCACTCACTAACCTCTCACTCACTAACCTCTCACTCTCTCACTCACTAACCTCTCACTAACCACTCACTCACTTACTCTCTCACTCACTAACCTCTCACTCTCTCACTCACTAACCACTCACTCACTTACTCTCTCACTCACTAACTACTCACTCACTCACTCACTCACTCAGCACTCACTCTCTCACTCACTAACCTCTCACTCTCTCACTCACTAACCACTCACTCACTTACTCTCTCACTCACTAACCACTCCCTCACTCACTCCCTCACTCCCTCACTAACCTCTCACTCACTAACCTCTCACTCACTCAGCACTCTCTCACTCACTCATTCACTCACTAACCACTCTCTCACTCTCTCACTCACTAACCACTCACTCACTTACTCTCTCACTCACTAACCACTCACTCACTCACTCAGCACTCACTCTCTCACTCACTCACTAACCACTCCCTCACTCACTCCCTCACTCCCTCACTAACCTCTCACTCACCTCTCACTCACTCAGCACTCTCTCACTCACTCATTCACTCACTAACCACTCTCTCACTCACTCACTCACTAACCACTCAATTTTACTCAATTTTAATTTAACCCTCATTTACTTACTCACTCAGTGACTCACTCTAAGATCTCCTTTCTCAGAACATCGTATTCTTTTTATTTATTTATGACCCATGAGCATATTAATGAGAGGTCTTTTGCAGACTGGTTCGGGGAAGACGTACACAATGGGCACTGGCTTTGATGTGAACATATCGGAACACGAGCTGGGCATCATCCCGCGAGCAGTCAGTCACCTTTTCAAAGGCATTGAGCAGAGACGGCAGGCAGCAACAGAACAAGGACGACCAGTACCCGAGTTCAAGATTAATGCCCAGTTCCTGGAGGTATTTCCCTCACTGAGAATGTCTTACTTGTCATGCATTTTGGCCTTCACCAGTCTAAACTTAGACCAGCTGGTGGCCCGCTGCTTTCCAGTTGAGGGGTTCAAACCCACTCCCACATGATCAGATCTTTAACCGCTAGTCTACCAGGGCCAAACATTATACACTTGATATTTGGAATAGCAAGCACTGAGGTTGATGGTGCAGTCATGAGCGCAGACCATGCTGTCATGAAACACAGCCAGCTTTGTTTGTGCTCGACTGTGTCCCCTGCACACTGGTTTTGCTGTTCCCATGGCGACACTGCTTGGTGTCCAGAGGCTTAGCTATTTCAGGAGCTACTTAATGAAGATGCTGGTTATTTACTGCATCTGTTTCACTCTCCCTCTTCCTCTTCTGTACATGCTCCTAAATTAAATCCTTACCCAAATGCCACATTCAGCTGTTTGAAATAGAGGGGAAGAGAGGCCAAGTACCAGAGTCCACACACACACACACAAATTTGGTGCAAATTTAACCACAGAAGAGCCATGATATCTTATTATCAGTATCCTAATCATGAAATGTGTGAGGTTTTTTCTGTTTGGTTTAATGCAAATTAGGATTAAAATCTCTTTCAGTTTTTCTTTTTTGTAAATTTAGCCGTAACTAACAGTAATTTGAACGTTCTATCATCTTTTCTTTTTCACCTATGTATGGTTGTGTGTGCGTGTGTCTGTGTGTGCGTGTCTGTGTCTGTGTCTGTGTGTGTCTGTTTGTCTGTGTGTGTCTGTGTGTGTCTGTGTGTGTCTGTGTGTGTCTGTGTGTGTCTGTGTGTCTCTGTGTGTCTCTGTGTGTGTCTGTGTGTCTCTGTGTCTGTCTCTGTGTCTGTCTCTGTGTCTGTCTCTGTGTCTGTGTCTGTGTGTGTGCGTGTGTCTCTGTGTCTGTGTGTGTGTGTGTGTCTGTGTGTGTGTGCATGTGCACGTGACTGTAGTTGTATAATGAAGAGGTTCTGGATCTCTTTGATTCCACGCGTGATATGGAGTCCCGAAAGCAGAAATCTCACATTAAGATCCATGAAGATGCCAGCGGCGGCATTTACACCGTGGGAGTCACCACACGCACTGTTTCTTCAGAGGCTGAAGTGAGTAATTGTTTTTCAGGATACACTGTCGTTGTTGTTGTTATTATTATTATTATTATTATTATTATTACTATTATTTTAGAGCAGGTAACTATCGTATATTATTTTTTTTACGTATTTGTTATTCTTTATGTTGCATGTTGTAGATGATGCAGTGTTTGAAGCTGGGCGCTCTCTCTCGCACCACAGCAAGCACTCAAATGAACGTACAGAGCTCTCGCTCGCATGCCATCTTCACCATCCACTTGTGCCAAGTTCGCGTGTGCACACCTTCAGACAATGTAAGAGTCAGCCCTTCTTCTCATGCTAGCTGCCCCTGTTCTTTATCAGCTATTCAGTTACAGTTCCATTGCTTTCAAGAATACGACATCGAATGCAATGCGTTAGGGCTGCAAGTAACGATTATTTTCATAATCGATTAGTTCGCCGATTATTTTTTCGACGAATCGGATGGGGGGCAAACTTTCAGTACCATTTTTCAGTTTGTTTAAAATAAAATCCACAAACTGAGTGTTACAAATATAAACTTCAGACTAAAACTTTACACAACTGTTTGTCCAATTATATACGACTGAAAAGAACCCAATACACACACACACACACACACACACACACACACACACCAGAATATATATTATTCATTTCGGACTGTAGTTTAATTCCATGCTTTTTGTGCATCCATAAAAATAATGCATAAATATTTATATATAATATAAACTAATATATAACTTTATATAGTAAAATAAACTTTAATAACTAAATAAACAGTAAAGTGAAGAAAGTCATTGTCAGTGACTCTGGGTATTAGGCTAAAGCTAGTCGCGTCACATTACATGCATATGACGTCATGCACTGTCGACTAGGAAGCGGCTTTTACTTCCAGTTAGTAAAAAAACCGCTAGTGTTACTTTTGAGATGATATTACCTTTCTAAACTTCACATACTAGACAGTAGAGTACATAATACATAGTGTAAGTGTCTAGTATGTCATTTGGGACACAATTTTAGTATTTAGCCTCTGAAGCGTGTTTTCGGAAGAGAAGTAACGTAGGGAGTAAATGTACCCCATGCCACGCGCAGACCGACTAATCGATGATGAGATTCGTTGACGATGATTTTCATAATCAATTATTATCGATTTTATCGATTAGTTGTTGCAGCTCTACAATGCGTACATGATGACGCTTTCCTGCGTTATCTCTCATGAATATATAAATGTTCACACATCGGGCATTTGTCTGAGTGACTTCTCAGGGTTGCTCTCTTAATGAAGCAGTCTGATTGAAGTATTACTTTTCGCCTTTCAGAATGACAATGAGACTGATAACCGGCTGGCCAATGGCTCGTCTGACATGGATGAGTTTGAGACGCTAACCGCGAAGTTCCACTTTGTGGATTTGGCCGGTTCAGAGCGACTGAAGAGAACTGGTGCCACTGGGGATAGAGCTAAAGAGGGAATCTCCATCAACTGTGGACTGGTGAGAGCTGTCACTCTAGATTTGTGAATTTGTGAGTTGATGTGTGACTTTATCTGCAGTATTTGACACCATTTAACTCTGTTTACTTTATATCTATGATGCAGTTGGCATTGGGGAATGTCATCAGTGCTTTAGGAGACAGAAGCAAACGCTCAACACATGTGCCTTACCGGGACTCCAAACTTACTCGCCTTCTCCAGGATTCTTTAGGCGGCAACAGGTTTGTCTGTAATGAATCAGGGTTAAAAGTGATGTTACAGTATACATTTATTTGACCTCTGGGGTCAAGTTCAAAGTTAAAATTTTAATGGGATACATAAAACCTAGGCAGTTAGCTTCTTCTTCTTCATCTTCTTTTTCTTTTTCTTCTTCTTCTTCATTAAATTAACAACTGATAAAACATTCACACTGATGCATTCTTTTTTTCATGTGGCTAAGTAACAGTCATTTTTTTGATAAGACAAGATTTTACATGTTAAAGAATATAAACTTCTGAAAGAAAAGATTGTTTTCTGTTTAATTAAAATAACAACATGATAACACAAATTGGCTGAATTATATGATATTCATGAGTAACTTATGAGCAGTTTATTAGAGTGCAGCATGATTACATGATGATTTGAATTTTGAATGCATTTTTGTAGATGAGCGGTTTTCAGGTATGCACATTTTTCCTTGTCTGTCCCACAGCCAAACAGTGATGATAGCCTGCACAAGTCCGTCAGACCGGGACTTCATGGAGACCCTGAACACCCTGAAGTATGCTAACCGAGCTCGTAACATTAAGAACAAAGTGGTGGTGAATCAGGACAAAGCCAGTCAGCAGATCAGTGCCCTGAGGACAGAGATCGCACGGCTGCAAATGGAGCTCATGGAGTACCGTACGGTGAGAGAGCTATGTCGTTGTACTCTAAAACGTATAGATCTTAGTTCTATAAAAGCCTATTTTCTACATGAAATGAAGTTTCACATCCCGGAACACCAGTGTTACAACACAGCACATGATAACCAATGAAATGCTGCTAGACAACCCCTATTTGGTCTGATTAGAGGTTTACAAACTCAGTGATAATTCCAGTGTAAATGTAAAGCTTCGTTGGTGCACTGACCTTTACAACAGATTGCATTCAGCTGTGATGTTATGTTTGGCTTTGTGTGCAGGGCAAGCGTATGGTTGGTGAGGACGGACTGGAGAGCATCAATGACATGTATCATGAGAACTCCATGCTGCAGACGGAGAACCAGAACCTCCGTGTTCGTGTCAAAGCCATGCAGGAGACCATCGACGCCCAGCGAGCCCGCCTCACTCAGCTGCTCAGCGATCAGGCTAATCAGGCTCTTGCTAAAGCTGGTATGCTACGTGTGTGTGTGTGTGTGTGTGTGTGTGTGTGTGTGTGTTCCAGTACCCATGATGTTTAGTCATACAAAGCACATTGCTTTGTAATTGTGTCATTATGCAATTCCTTTGACATATGCAAAATACAGTACGTATTGTGTGCAGGGGAAGGCAGTGAGGAAATTGGGAATATGATACAGAACTACATCAAAGAGATTGAAGAATTGAGGTACGCTTTTTGTTTTACGTTATCATTTGTGTTAATGACCTAGAAGAATAAATTCTGCTCATTGACTGACTGAGACCTTGCTTGGAATCTAGTATATGGTGTATAGTAGTTGGAGGTATACAGTACACCTAAAACATGGACCAGATATAAACCAAGAAAGGAGGAACGTCAGCTTTGCAACTGTGGGTGGATGAGGAACTGCGGTCACGAGAAATGCCGCCTCCAGCAGGAGGAGTGTCAAGTAGTTCCTCCAAATATCCAACATTTAGTCATTTGGAAAAATTTAAAGAGAAATAAAGTAACAGGTTGGCACACATGTTTTGCCTGTTCTCCGTGTGTCCACTTTTGGGTTGTCTGGTAACCTACCAAGAACATTATAGTAGAGCAGGGGAACTAGCTAAGCCAAATGGCCCCTATGTGCAAATCTGTGAGTTAATGTATATGTGCTTGCTAGTCTTTTTTTTTAATATATGTATGATTTTATCATATCAATGTGCTAAGTGGTTAGCATGTTTGCCTCAGACCTCCAGGGTTGGGCGTTTGAACCTTCGCCTCTGCCCTGTGTGCTTTGAGTTTGATTGTTCTCCACATGCTTCGGGGGTTTCCTCCAGGTTCTCCGGTTTCCTCTACCAGTTACTTTGGCAAAATAATTTCCAAAATCAGTACGTGATTGTGCCCTGTGTTGGGTTGGCACCCCGTCCAGGGTGTCCCCCGCCTTGTGCCCCGAGTACCCTGGGATAGGCTCCCCATGACCCTGTGTACGATAAGTACAGAAAATGGATGGATGGATGGATCGACTTCCAGCATCTTCTTAGTTATTCTTTAGCAGACATTGGTTACTCAGACAATTTGTTTACTCAAATTGTGTCAATAGCTTCAAAGTTTAAATACAAGTGAATCATGTTAAATTAGCTAGATGAATTCAATCATGGCATTAACCTTTGTAAAATATGTACGTAAATATGGCTGACAACCAATGTAATAGAGAAAATGTCTGTCTTACAGTAGATACGTTTATGAAAATATTCCTGAGTCATAGCATCTGGAGCAACAGCTGAACCAGCCATATTTTTCTAGACTTACATGGAACATCTAGCAATACAACGATTATGGTGTTTTAAATCATATCCTTGAATAAGACAGTGATGACAGTGCATGTCTATAGTGTTTTGTTGATCTTTTTTGTGTTGTAGAGCAAAATTGTTGGAAAGTGAGGCAGTGAATGAGAATCTGAGGAAGAATCTATCCCGAGTGTCCACTAGGTCGTCTTTCTACGGAGGGCCTGCGGCTTTCTCTCTCGGTCCTGACCCGTCCCATGAGACCTCTGACATCATCGAGCTGGCTAAGAAAGATCTGGAGAAGCTGAAGAAGAGAGAGAAGAAGAAAAAGAAAAGGTAAAACAAAAGGCCGTGAAGAATAATGCGAGGCGTTGTGAGGTGGAGTGAGGTGGTATGGGGAGGGGAAGTTGCCTTGGTAACATCGTCCTCTTGATGTCTCATCCTGTGAAGCTGATGCAGTGTTCTCTGTAGCAGTGGGTGTGTGTGGCTACTGTCAGCTGTACAATTACAATGGAGAATGTCATCATAATGACTATTATTATTACTACAACGCACTGTAGTACCATTTGCTTGTCTGCTGTTTTGGAGCACTGATGAGTTTTACGTTTAAAGGAACAACAAGGGAACTATGTGGTAGACTTACAAAAGCTGAAGAGAGGGTCAGCAGTATAATACACATAGATCTTAGATCTGTGGCTTTTCCTGCTCCTCACTCACTGATGTCCTCTTCCTTCCTCTTCTCCTCTCCCTGACCTTTGCCCTCTGACCTGTGAAGGCTCCAGCAGCTGCTGGAGGAGAGGAGAGTGGAGGAGGAAGAGGAGATGGAGGTGGAGGAAGACAGGTTTGTCATTGTCTCACACCTGCCCATAGAGTGTCTTCCCTCTGAAGTCCTCTTACCCCTGACCCTGGCTATTTTATCTCTTTTTAGCTTTTTAATTTTTTATTTATTTATTTTTTTTTAAAGCAGGTAGTTGCCAGACTTGGAAGAGAGCCACCAAAAGAGTGTCTTTTAAGCATGCATTAATCACGTGATCTATTATTACAGCTTTATTACTCTATTTACTGCATACTCATACCATATTCATGTGTTTCTCTATAAGACAAGACTCTCATTCTTTCAACTGTGGTTTGGGAACTACCTGATCATTAGTTCACCATTGCTTTTGGTTATGTTTTCAGAACATAATGAATAAAAACAAGCAATTTCATTTCTTTGTAATGTTGTTAAAACCCTGCTAAGTTTGAAACTTTTCGTTTAGGTTCTCAAGAATGCTTTGGCCTTTAATGTGCTTTTATTTTTAACAACAATGTTGCATTTCATCATCTGGATTTATGACCTACTTATTCAACAAATACTAATTTTGTTTTTATCAAATATTATCAATGATACTCAGTGATTTATAATGAAATTGTTGGGTTTTTTTTTTCAAAAGTTGATTGGACAATAACTATTTTTCCAAACAGCACAAAGACTCTCTTTTACTATGGCCGTGTTTGCATGTACAGACATGATGCCGATCTGAATTAATTCATTCCGATTGCACTGAACTGTTTAAATATATCCCAATCTATATTGGCTATCTATATAAAATATCCGTTTAATTGCATGTTGCATGTAATCTGATCCAAAGTTATGCATGAGGTTTACGGTCAATGTTGCCATAACAGCTATGAGCATGTGAGTTTAGTCAGCATGCAAAGATTTTTAAATTATTTCTGTCAGAGCAAAACACCATCCAAGTGTGATTTATTGAACAAACTGCGAACAGAACAGTTTGTGACCACAGATAAGTTGCTCATCTTTCATATTTGGCTGACATTCTGGAAAAAGAATGCCCTGGTTGTTGAAAATAACATGAAATGCACACATTATTCATTGGTATTATGCCTTTACTCAGCTTCTTCCCTTCTTTTTATTCATTTATTTATTTATTTTTTAACCATGTGTGTGAATGTCTGACAATTTTCAAATGTTGAGCCAACCTTGTTGAGGTCCTATATCTGCCTTCAAATGTTCATTAGCCCATCCAACCTCTCAGTTATTTTAAATAGATTGAACTATAGTGATAGTCATAATGATTATTATTCTTCTGTTCAGTGGATTATTAAAAGGATTATCCACCTCGTTCAATCGGATAGAAATTTCATTCAGATTGCCCTCAATCTGTTTACTCTGTCTCAATTATTGTGTATGCATGAAGATTTTATTTATTAGATCATCCTAACTATTAACAGATTATTCGGCTGTTTAAACATAGCTTTTTCATACTGCGACTCCAAATAAAAGGTGAATAAAACCACATTTACATCATCTCTTAACCTGAAACAAAATAGCACCAAAAATCCCAGAGTATCATTAAAGTCCACATCTATCAGTGAACCTGGAAAGGGATGGTTATTACTTTTTTTTTTTTTGTAATAAAATTGCATATGTGAATGTGTCCAGTGCTGTCAAGGAAGAAATCCCTGATAATGAGCAAGAGAAGGGGAACGAGAGAGAGCAGCTCGAGCCAGCGAGTGAGGAGGCAGAGGTACACCTGCCACATTTTTTCTGAAATTTATTCCCCTAATAATAAATATCTCCAAAAACCAAATATCTGATTATTTAAAATTCTTATATTGTACTCCAGCAGGAGGCTCAGGAAGGCAGCGATCACGAGGAGGCTGAGGAAGAAGAGGAGGAGGATGAAGATGAGGAATTGGATGCTGACGAGAGTTCAGATGACTCTGACTCAGAGTTGGATGAGAAAGGTACATTACTGTGATTTTTATTATCGTGTACAGGCTGTTCTGTCCAGTTCTGTCTCCTCTCCTCTACTTTAAAAGTCTTTATCAACTGTTTGTGTCTGAACACTTCAAAGCAAAAGTAAACCTCAAATATACATAGTAGCTCACAAAAGTGAGTATACCCCTCACATTTTTGTAAATATTTGATTATATCTTTTCATGTGACAACACTGAAGAAATGACACTTTGCTACAATGTAAAGTAGTGAGTGTACAGCTTGTGTAACAGTGTAAATTTGCTGTCCCCTAAAAATAACTCAACACACAGCCATTAATGTCTAAACCGCTGGCAACAAAAGTGAGTACACCCCTAAGTGAAAATATCCAAATTGGGCCCAATTAGCCATTTTCCCTCCCCGGTGTCATGTGACTTGTTAGTGTTACAAGGTCTCAGGTGTGAATGGGGAGCTAAATTTGGTGTGTTAAATTTGGTGTCATCGCTCTCACACTCCCTCATACTGGTCACTGGAAGTTCAACAGGGCACCACATGGTAAAAGAACTCTCTGAGGATCTGAAAAAAAGAATTGTTGCTCTACATAAAGATGTCCTAGGCTATAAGAAGATTGCCAAGACCCTGACACTGAGCTGCAGCATGGTGGCCAAGACCATACCGCGGTTTAACAGGACAGGTTCCACTCAGAACAGGCCTCGCCATGGTCGACCAAAGAAGTTGAGTGCACGTGCTCAGTGTCATATCCAGAGGTTGTCTTTGGGAAATAGACGTATGAGTGCTGCCAGCATTGCTGCAGAGGTTGAAGGGGTGAGGGGTCAGCCTGTCAGTGCTCAGACCATACGCTGCACACTGCATCAAATTGGTCTGTATGGCTGTCGTCCTAGAAGGAAGCCTCTTCTAAAGATGATGGACAAGAAAGGCCGCAAACATTTTGCTGAAGTCAACCAAGACTAAGGACATGGATTACTGGAACCATGTCCTGTGGTCTGATGAGACCAGGATAAACTTATTTGGTTCAGATGGTGTCAAGTGTGTGTGGTGGCAACCAGGTGAGGAGTACAAAGAGAAGTGTGTCTTGCCTACAGTCAAGCATGGTGGTGGGAGTGTCATGGTCTGGGGCTGCATGAGTGCTGCCGGCACTGGGGAGCTACAGTTCATTGAGGGAACCATGAATGCTAATATGTACTGTGACATAATGAAGCAGAGCATGATCAGTATGTAGTATTCCAGCATGATAATGACCCCAAACACACCTCCAAGACGACCACTGCCTTGCGAAAGAAGCTGAATGTGAAGGTGATTGTCTGGCCAAGCATGTCTCCAGACCTAAACCATATTGAGCCATCTGTGGGGCATCCCCAAACGGAAGGTGGAGGAGCACAAGGTCTCTAACATCCACCAGCTCCGTGATGTCGTCATGGAGGAGTCAAAGAGGACTCCAGTGGCAACCTGTGAAGCTCTGGTGAACTCCATGCCCAAGAGGGTTACGGCAGTGCTGGAAAATAATGGTGGCCACACAAAATATTGACACTTTGGGCCCAATATGGACATTTTCACTTAGGGGTGTACTCACTTTTGTTGCCAGCAGTTTAGACATTAATGGGTGTGTGTTGCATTATTTTGGGGAGACAGCAAATTTACACTGTTACACAAGCTGTACACTCACTACTTTACATTGTAGCAAAGTGTCATTTCATCAGTGTTGTCACATGAAACGATATAATCAAATATTTACAAAAATGTGAGGGGTGTACTCACTTTTGTGAGATACTGTATGTCAGTGGTTCCCAAACTTTTCCAGGGCAAGGCCCCCCAAATGGCATTAACATTTGACCGAGGCCCCCCTTTTGCAAGATGTCTTTAAAACACATTAAAAATACAGACTTCTGAATACATCCCCCTTTTTTTTATTAATAATTACATCTTGCATCTTTACATTACATTAGATTAGGAATTGATTGTGTGTGTGTGGTTGTCTGAGAGTGAGAAAGAGAAAATCATGTATTTATTTATTTTTCACACCAAATTGTTGAGGCCCCCCAGGCGCCCCCTGGCAGCCCCCACTTTGAAAGCCACTGCTGTTTGTGTCAGTTTTGGAACAGTTCCAGAGATTGTTGGTGCATCATGTATGAGTGTTAGAGAGGTCTGTTGGTATAAAACTTGTCTTACCGGTATAACAGTTTCAGTTTCACAATATGATGACCTTGGCAAATATATGAAGGTGTTACTCACTGGATCACAATATTAACCGTAAGAAATGCATGCAGATGCTGAAAATGACCTCGATTTGATTGATTTTATTTGTCATGTACAGCGAATAATACAGAGTACAATCTCGTCCTAGTGAAATTCTTGGTCACAGGCTTCTTAACTGTGCAGCATAGTATGATAGACATGGTGGGACTCATAATGTTATGTTACAGTAGTATGCAAAATTAACAATAAATGTCATACAATAGGATACACAACACAGGATAAGCTGCTCATGTGATACACTATATACATAAGTACTAAGTATATAGTTCAAGAAATACTGCATCATTTTGATAACCTGTCCACGAATATACAGTATGCCGTTAATCTACTGTAATCTTTCACAAAATAACTTCCTTCAATATGAGTCATCAATAGGGAGCAGGTTTGCATTGTTTCAACAGATTAATGGTTATTTTTTTTTAAAATTCTGGTCAAGGTGTCGTTTGGGAAGTAAAAAAAAAAAAAAGATTTATTTTGTTTCTGTGTATGGAACAGAGAACTTTCAGGCAGACCTGGCCAATATCACTTGCGAGATTGCTATCAAGCAGAAGCTAATCGATGAGCTGGAGAACAGCCAAAGACGTCTTCACACCCTCAAACAGCAATATGAGCAAAAACTCATGATGCTGCAGAGCAAGATTCGGGACACGCAGTTTGAGAGAGATCGTGTGTTGCAGAACATGGGTAAGGGATTCCATGGGACAAGCATCACATCTCCCTTAATGCGACGAAGTATACATGCCAATCTCTGGAAGGTTTAGGTTTACAGGTATGGCTGATCTGTGTGGTTATGTCTTCCAGGCACCATGGAGTCCTGTACCGAGGACAAGGCTAAGAAAATAAAGGCAGAGTATGAGAAGAAGCTGAGCATGATGAATAAAGAACTGCAGAAACTTCAAGCCGCCCAGAAAGAACACGCTCGCCTGCTCAAGAACCAGTCGCAGTACGAGAAGCAGCTCAAGAAACTCCAACAGGAAGTCGTGGAGATGAAGAAAACCAAAGTATAGCATCGTTCTATTCTAATAGCAATGTTATTATAATATGACACAACTCTACATATACAACTAATTAATAGAGTTTAGATTATCTGCATCGTGGTCTAGCTGAGAGTAAGGTTTTAATAAGACTTGGAGAACAAAACAGCACCATCCTGTGGTAAGATGTCTTTATAAATTTGTAAAGAAAGCTCCAAGAACCTGTCTTTGTGTGATTTATGGAAAACTTACATTTTCTTCATTTGAACCTCATTCAAGCTCCTTGATGAGTGTGTGTACACAGTCTGCACTGACTGTCTCTGTGTCTCTCTGCACTGACTGTTGCTAGGTTCGTCTGATGAAGCAAATGAAGGAGCAGCAGGAGAAGAACCGGCTGGCGGAGTCACGCAGGAACCGTGAGATCGCCACACTGAAGAAGGACCAGCGAAAACAGGAGGTGCTGCATGCATTGCTCTCAATTATTCATACATTGAGGACTTCTCTGTTTAGCCTTTGATATATATTTATAAGGCATTCACCATTGAGGTCAGGACCCTCATTTTCACAAGAAAACCATACAGCATTGTATACGAGTTCTTTGTATCTTCTCATGAAATAGGCTCGGATATGTTAAGATTTCACACGCTGGTACCAGAGTATGCTAAGCTAACCAGAATATGACGATGCAGATTCGTATTCGGTTGCTGTTATTCCAATTGCTTTTGTCTGTGACTAATGCAAGTTTGATAACAGTTTAGCCTGTGAGCTATGTGTTAAATGTTCATGGAGTAAAATGCAGTACAGTAACAGAAAATGCCAGTGGAAGCTCTTCATGTATCAGAATGTTCCAGAAATGACTGTTGATACCTTGGTTAATGCAAGGTTCAGAGATAAAGGGTTGCATTTCTCCAATCTTACTTCTTGCCTTTTTGTAACAGCATGACCTAACAGGGTAGTAGAGGAAAGGGGGTTGGAATTGGATATCAGTAAGACATGAGGGTGGTCCTAATTTGCATATTCATGCATATTCATAGATCCTTGCACTCTTCATGAAAGTCAAGGTACAGAAATGGTCTGATTTGCATTTGAGTAGGTCCTTGGGAATTAAAATCATTTGATTATACAGTTTAGTAAAACTGCATGTTCAGAGCTGCTTTAAAAAAAAATGGCATAGTGTTAATGAGCTTTCTGCTTTGTGCTCTCTGTACTGCAGCACCAGCTGAAACTTCTTGAGGCCCAAAAGAGGCAGCAAGAGCTCATACTGCGCAGGAAGACTGAGGAGGTAAAACACTCTCTCTCATGCTCTCTCTCTCTCTCTCTCTCTCTCTCTCTCTCTCTCTCTCTCATGCTCTCTCTCTCTGCGCGCACACACACACACACACACACACACACACACACAAACACAGCTACATTTGTCTTACTATACTTGTGAGGACCTACCACTGATCTAATTAATGCAACTGATTGATGCTATGCTGATGCCTAAATTTAACCCTACCTTTAACCGGGAAATATTTAGACTTTTTAAGTTTTAAAAAAACGTTTTTTGTAAAAAAAATAAATAAAATAAAAATAGAAAAACTACACACACACACACGTGTAGTAACTGGATGATGATGTCTGCTGTAGGTGACTGCTCTGAGGCGGCAGGTTCGGCCCGTTTCAGGAAAGATGAACAGGAAGGTCCTCCTACCCGAGACTGTACAGGACTCTGCCCACAGAATGCCCAGCACACGCACACACACAGGATCAGGAGCTCCAAATGGAACCAGGTATGAGTTACAAATCTGTATATATGTGTGCAAATGTGCATGTGTAAATACAGTACTGTGCAAAAGCTTTAGACACCCTATTTTTTTTTTAGTACAAACTCTGTTAAAGATTTTTTTTATTTTATGACTTCTACATTATCATGTCAGTGCAAAAAACATTTTAGATTTACAAACATTAGTTTTCTAGCACAAAATGAAATGTTACAGAAAAATGTTTGTATGTTATTAAAGAAAGCAGCATAATACGTAAGAGACACTTTTCAGACAAAAAACACAATGAAGGCTGCTGGGTTTTGCAGCAAAAATAAGAAGCAAGTGCGACAGTCAAAGTCTCCAGAAGAACCGTGATTGGTTCTGCAACATGCTCAATAACACTTACAGCTCATTTCCTTATAAAACTGCACTAATTGTACCTGAGACTACTATTTTTATTTAAATTTTTTTGTCACACAAATATTGACTTTGTTTCATTTACTACTGTTTCCTGCTCTGTACTGTATTTTTAAAAAATGTAGAAACATTTCATTTCATTATTTCTAAAGCATTTCTTTGCATGTGCCTAAAACTTCTGCACAGTACTGTATGTGTTTTGAGGTCATGCCTCTTCTAATAGCTGTATGCGTTCAGCAGACTGTACCATCGCAGACCTGTGGGGATTTACTCTACCCGCATAGCACGGGTTAAATGGCAGAGCCTAGAACGACGCATCTCTGACATCATCATGCAGCGCATGACTATCTCCAACATGGAGGCAGATATGAATCGCTTTCTCAAGGTGAAAAAAAAAAATATATATAATCTCTTAAAAGACCCACCACCTTTCTCATTTTGCACTCATTCAGTAATTCAATAAATTCACAGTTCATAAATTCGAATGTAGCTGTCTTTTTGTTATGAAGTAAACATGAAAATCCAATATGTTGAAGCATAAAAGAACAGAGCAGATGTGGCAGTGAAGCACTCTCATTGTGCCCATAGCAACGGGAGGATCTGACACGCCGGAGAGACAAGCTGAGCAGGAAGAAGGAGAAGATGGCCGCCGAGGGTCCTGAAGTCGAAAAAGCCATACAGTCTCTGAACGAGGAACTGGAGTCCTTGTTGGCCAACATCGACTACATCAACGACAGCATTGCTGACTGTCAGGCCAACATCATGCAGATGGAGGAAGCGAAGGTGTGTTACATTGTTACAAATAAGTGTGGTACATGTGAGATCAATTGGACAAATGATTGCATTCAGAGGATACGGATTATAAAGCTATTTAGAAAAGAGCATGTGTGTTTGCGTGTGTAGGAGGAGGGTGAGACGATGGATGTTTCAGCTGTGATCAGTTCCTGCACCCTTTCAGAGGCTCGTTTCCTCTTGGATCATTTCATGTCCATGGCCATCAATAAGGTACCAAACATTGTATTAACAGTACAAAGACATTTTTGGTAGGCAGCAGGAAATGCATCAACCTTCACTCTATTTTTGGGAGATGATATAGCCATGCTTGGCTTGGAAAACAAATTGACCTAGTATAAGCCTTCTCAGGTTGGTAGCAGTTGTGCAGTGGTGAGAAATGACGATGAGGATAACACATGGTTACATCAGTGTATGTTCTAACAAAGGGTTATCTTTGGTGCACTTTGAGTGGAATGTTTATACTTAAGAATGCTTTGGTGCCTGTTATCTATCTATACAGTACATTGCTCTTATTGAAAGCACTGACAAGTTTCTGACATATAGCAAAATGTCCTTGTGAACACAGCCTTACAGCTGACCCTGTGACCCTTCAGTTCATTTGCATTGTTATAAGTAAACCTCCCACCTTCACATTGTTGTGTATCCTTCTACTACTTTCCATCCAGTGTTGAGACAAAGTGATAGAATTCATTTGAATGTGTCATCTAAGTCTGTATCCACTGGCTCAGGGGCTACAGGCGGCCCAGAAGGAGTCTCAGGTCAAGGTGATGGAGGGCCGGCTCAAGCAGACTGAGATCAACAGCGCCACTCAGAACCAGCTGCTATTCCACATGCTGAAGGAGAAGGCAGAGTTTAATCCGGAGCTGGACGCACTGCTTGGGAACGCTCTGCAAGGTGAGTCTCTCTGCTAATATAGACTCCGAGAGATCCCTCATTTGCTCTGCCCAGCCCTGTGACTACTCATACACTTTATGACTTGATTGCTGTAGCTGTGCTGCACTGACATTTAAAGTTTTAAATGAGATGTTTGCAAATACATAGTAAAATATTAATTTCAACAGGGCTGGTCAGATCAGCACACTGCATGACCTGACCACAAATGTTCTGATTATACTCCTGAATAGATGCTGAATTAAAAATGCTCAAAAAGTAATCTCAGATTTTTAAAACATGACATTTGTTCGTTTTTGACAGCATCTCTTCAGCAGCATTAGACCGCTGTGCTTTTTTCTTTCTTTTTTTGTGTTGGATTGGATTTGTTTGTTACAACTGGGGGAATGTGTTTTTGATTTGTTTGTGTGTTGCCTTTTTTCTGTTCCCCCTATTGCCTGAATTGAAACAGAGCTAGGTAACATGCCTCTGGGTAAGTACCAGATGCCATCCTCCCTGTACCGCATTCTGAATGCATGGGTCTCCTACGTTAAACTAACCACAGACTAGCAGTTTCATCTGCAGGTGCATGAAGCATACTGCTGTGAGGCTTAACTTCATCCCTCCACCCCTCCTTTCCTCCCTTCTCCATGCCAGTGGGTCTTACATGTGCTTCAACCACACAATTAATCACACATTAACCATTTGCATAAGCTGAAAGCCCAGGCCCCTGACAGGTTAAAGAGGAACCTTCCATAATAGCTGGTTCACGTTGGTGAACACCTAATGCTTTTTATGCTCCTCGAGACAACTTGTCCTGAATTTCCTTGCTCTGTAACTTGGACATCATAGCTTTTCGACCCAGCTGGACAGTATGGATCCATGTTTCAAAGCCGAACAACAAGCATGGCAACACTGAGCTCATATTATCCTCATTTGCTTTCTCTGTGATATTAATAGACATCTCAACTAAGACTTATTTAACAATTTTCTTAACTCTAGATGAGAGAGACTATTGCAGCCTCTGAAATACAGTAAAACATCTGGAATGGACTCTAAAGTACTCGGACGTGTATACATTTTTAGCACCATTTTGTTTTTGTCCTGTTCAGAGAATGAAGATGACAGTAGCAGTGATGAATCAACACCGAGTCCTGCAGCAGATGGAATGTAAGTCAACAATCAGTATTTAGTCACTTCCTTTTAATATACAACGCCATTAAGGATGTCTCAGGATTTTTTTTTTAATGGTGTGTTTGTGTAAGTCTTCTGAGTTTAATGAGCGAAACGATCTCATTCACTCTGTCTTGTTGCAGCACCATGACCTCTGACCTAATGAAGCTCTGTGGAGAGACCAAGTCCAGGAGTAAGGTACGCTTTCTGGGTGTCTGTAAATACTTTCAGTGATTGAGTAGTCTCATAGAGGTAAGGCAAGAGGAATGGACCACTCAGTTTTTTTTTTTATAGATGCATACATCTATACTGTGTGTGCAATTACCACAGACAATCATTTCAACTGCAAAGGACTCAACTCATCAGTATACATACACAAATGTATAACAGGAATTCAGAATTACAGCTATTACACTGTAACCATAAAGGGCTTTAGGATGACACAGACATGAATAAAAAGTGCTCTTATGTAGTTTTATCCTAATTTTCCACACCGCACCACATGGTAATAAGTGTCTAGTTACTTACACTTTCCCTGAGGTTTTGTCGAGTACATGCACTATCAAAGTGAAATGGAGGCAAACAAATGGAGTGCTTAATTTACAAATACTTTAGACTGAAGATTTTTATAAAACCATAATCATAAGTGAGTTTTGAGTAAATGGGTTGTGTTCATTCTAGGGATGTCACGAGAACCGATACTTCGGTACCAAATCAGTACCGACATTCTTAAAACGTGACGGTACTTGCTTTTCTGCACTATCGTTGGAACGGATTCTAATGGAGGTACCGAGGTTGCAATTCTTCCAGACCTGATGGGGGCAGCAAATACACACAAGTGTTTTAGTCGGTCCACAAGTGGTGAAGAAGAAGAAGAAGAACGCCTACAAGCACACTGGAAAAACTACAGAAGATTAGCTTAGCTTAACAAGTTTAACTCCGCCCCGACTCGTTGAGAGGAAAAGAGAGGAACGCTAGTATCGGTTTCCGGTGTGCAACCGATGCTATCGTTCATTTCAAACAAAGCGAGGAAACAGCTGGAAAATATTATGTTTGTTTGAGGCAGCTGGCATTGTAGCCGTGATACCAGCTAATATTATACTCCATGTAATGTTTTGCGATAGCCTGTTAATTGTTAACGACGGTAACACATTGCAATGTTATAAACTACCTCCTAATCGGCCATCATGCATCGCCATTCAGCCCGTATCCTGTCAGCTAAATGTAGCCTAATGTCACTAATAATTATTCAAATGTTCATGCTTTTAATCAGTGTTTGATAACTAAAATACCCCTCTCTCTCTCTCTCTCTCTCTCTCTCTCTCTCTTTGCCAGTATCAACCAGAGGAGGATGTCCTCCAGGAGAGTTTTTAATTAATTTTTTTATTTATTTTATTTTTTACTTTGGTATTTAGTATCGTGTACTTTTGGTGGTATCGGTACCGACTACTAGATTTTTGGTATCGTGACATCCCTAGTTTATTCCTCAGTACAGGAGAAACCTTTAACAATTCTTGTTTGTTGTAATTACATATATGCTACAGTTGTGGTAGATGGAGATTAGGTTGAACACCGCTGGAGTATTCTTTTGAAAGTTAAATAAAATGATACTTCTTATCTCTCAGTTAATGCCACCAGTTGATGATCTCAGTTGAGTCTACCCCACATTGGCTTGCAATCGTTTCTGTAGTTCTATAATAGATAACACCGTTTAGATCAAATTCTAGCTTTGTTTATACAGGCTCGCAGAAGAACCACAACACAAATGGAGTTGCTCTACGCAAACAGCTGTGAGCCCGGCCTTGACGCACCCAGTGGAGAATTCACCGGTCCTCTCCACCCGATGGCTGAAACCCCTGAAGGTGGCACGGACGAGTCTTTGAGCAGTACGCTCAGGGAATACATGCTCCCTGCTGCTGCCTTATCCTCTAGAATGGGAGGCATGTAAGTCGGGTAGCAATCTAACAGTTCAGCTTATGCATGCACCAGGACTGCTTTTGCTTAGCTTTATGTATGCCTGAAGCATTTGCCTAGCATCCATGTTTTTCCAGCACTTTTCTCCTGCTTATTACCTTCATGGCATGATTTTATTCCTGGAGCGCAACAGCTAAACTTTAGCACAGGCTTGTTAATTAGCTGAATCAGGTATGAAACAAATCATTAGTCCTACATGAATGAAACTGCTTCATAAGTTGGATCGCCATCATTTTTCATCGATAACAAGTATAGAAGCCTAAAATGATACTATAGCAAAAAAACAACAACAATAAGACAAATTAAAAGCATTGTCTGACATTCTGTAGTTGTGTGTGTGGGACTTTTTTTTTTTTAAACCCTCTTCCCACCTTTATTTTTGTTTGCATCAGCTTGCAATATTTTCTAACATTAGTAAACACATTAGTCATTTAAACCACTGTGACCCTGACCAAGATGTAGCAGTTACTGAAGATGAGTGAATGAAGGCAGTAAATGTGTCACACACTGCCACACAAGCAGCAGCACCATTTACTCTCTCACGTTAATGAACATTGTCTTTCTTTGTCTCGCAAGATTCTGATCTCACGTGAACGAAACGCGACTTATTTGTTGAACAACCATAGGAGCCGAGTCCCAATGCACATCTTTTATCACAGTGTTTATGATTGATATTATATCGTTTGCGAAAAATTACATTCTTTACTGTATAAATGTCTTCCCCTGTATGATTTAGACATGCCAATGGCCCTGAAAATGATTTTGATTGCAGTTAAATTTGTAACATTTTGCATTTAAAATTAGACAATTAAATTTTAAGAATCCATTCATAATTTTATGTTGAGGGGTCCACATAAGTCTCCACATTTCTGTTTTGAACGCCAAGTGTTCTCAAGTTTACTTAAAAGTACACTCCTGGGCCAAAAAAAATGGGCCAAGCCTAACTGGCAAAATATTAAGCTTTTAATGTTCTGAACAGAAAATCATTGGTCAGAAAATTAGCAAGAATTAAACAAATGCACTCCTGAGACCTCCTGTGCCTGCCTGTACCTCCTTCTCCTTATTTGCTCGTTTACTTTTGTTGCAGTGAACTGTTTGGGGGGAAAAGCTAGAAACTGGGAAGTTCATATATATATAGTCTTCTGTACACAAAGATAAAATCATGATAATGATTAAAGTATTTGATGTAAAATTCAAACTAACACATGTCTGGGCATGCAACATTTAAATAAAGTTAAGACAAAATCAAATCAAATAAAAATAATAAAAAACTGTCCAAGTTTAAATGTTTAAAGAAATCAAAGGGAAAAGCTACCATTTTTTTTGCCCAGGAGTGTAGACTACATACAGTTAGGCTACAGATCACTAGGATTTTTTGCTAAAGAGCCTATGTGCTTAATAAGGTGCACATAAAGTATGAATTCCTGGCTTGGCTCCACACAATGCACAATCTGACTCATTTATAGACAATACAACAATTGCTGAATCCTTTTAATCAAGTACCAGATTTGTATACTCTTTCTGTTTTGCATGCTGGCTTCCTTGTCCCTTTTTTTTGCTTTTGTTTTTATGTTCAGTGGATGCTTGTGTTTTTATTTTATGTTTCTGTCTTTTACGTCATTAATGGAACTAAAACTAGACACTCTGGCTCCAGACCTCCGTCGGGGCTGGAAAAGCGAGTGCCGGAAGCTTCTCCTCTCACCCGCAGGAAGACCTATGACAAGGGACAAGCAGCAGCCGACAGGGCTAAAGCCCAAGAGATAAAACAGTAAGATCTAGCACCATCCTAGTGGCTGGAGGACAATCCTGCTCCCTCTGTCTGTGTGAACTATATTTTGTGTAAATTACCTGCCGTATTTGGTGGGCAAGAGAGCAGTACACACAGCAGGATCTCAATTTGGAACTGAACAGTTTTTCTCCCTAACCATGTCCCCTGCTTTGACGAAAGCATGCGGTTTTGCTTGCGGTTGAGCCGAGGTTGCCTGGTGTGAGCATTCCTACACTGAATGTCTGACAGCCTAGTCTGAAATTAGTAAAGGGATTATTTTCCAGACAGCAGCACATTGTGCCATGAATAGCACAGTGTGTTTTTAGGCCCAATTGGTGCCTGATTGGTGTCCAAATCTATGACCATTATACACAGTCATAGAATATAAAGTGTGTAGCTCTGAACATTCAGTGTTCAACTTGCCCCTCAAGTCCAAAACAAATATTTACCCAACTCTGATACATAATCCTGCAATAACATGCTGTAAACCGCACTATACCTACTTCTCTGGACTTGTCCAGAACAGAGATCTGAGCTTGAGCTAAAGAAACCTGGCTGGAAATTTGTGCCTTTTGATTTCCCTGTTTTTTTTTCTTTAGAAACAGAAGTTAGAAGTCAGAAAGCCTGTGAGTAATATGGTCTACCTCATAGCATTGAGAATTAGACATAGCTCATAGTCTAGTTGTGTGTGTGTGTGTGTGTGCGCGTGTTCCTGCTTGGAGAGCAATGTTCAGGGCAAGCAGGATATTTTCATCTGTCTGACACCCTGGTTTTTATGATCAGAGTCTCAGCAAATTAAGTATGCAGAGGAGAGAGAGCACTACTACAGCTGCACAGTATATAAATAAGAGTCAAAGTGCTCCTGAGTGGCACAACAGAAAAACTTTCACCTTGTTTTAGGAGATCGTGAGTTCAAATCCCAGTGACGCCACAGCCATCCATGGTCGGGAGCCCAGGAGAGCAAATCTGCCCCTGCACTGAGTGGGAGTGGTGGATCTCCCCTGTCAGTCAGAGGACTATAAACTAATCAATTCTGGTTATCTGTGAGCTCATGTATGCGGACGAGTGAAGTTAGCTCTGAGGGTGTTCGGCTGCACTGTGATGTACCATGAGCAATAGTTTGAAAAGTTGTGGTGGCTGGGAAGAAGCATGTATTCGCCTTAGTTGGTAGCTGTCATATGATGGGGGAGAGCTAGCTTGTGGGATGGAAATGGTAAATGAATGTATTGGGAGAAAACAGGGCGAAAGAATCAGAGTAACTTCTGTGTAAATGTGAGGTATGCTAATTTGAAACATTCCCATTGGGCAAATATACAATACATACATTATACATATATACATTAATGTACATAACAGTTATGAAACTGTGATAATATATTAACAATAATCTATTTTTGATACACACCGCATTACAATGGAAATATTCTTTAGTATTTCCAGATTAAAGATATTTTTAAGATTATCCAGTATCTCCTCTCACACACATCTTCATGTTATTCCTGTTCTTGCAAGGAATCCATGTAGGACACCACAGAGCAATAAAGCAGTTTTGCAAGTGTTTGTTTTAACTTTTTTAAATTAGCATACGTTCTTTCTGGACCTGAGACACAGAGGTTGGCTCTGTTTCATGAGATGAAGGTTTGGTTTTGATTTGTTTTTTCATTTTTGTTTTCTTTTCTTTTTATGTTGCAGCATGTGGCTGAAATGCTGAACAGTGGTGCATGTATATCCATGCATGCTCTGTTATAGTGTTATCCTTACAGATCACTATATTTTAATGATTGCTGCTGTTTGCGTGGAGAAATGCGTGCAACATGAATTGCTTGCTGTGGATGAAATCAGCCCTTGCTGAAATCAGCCCTTGAAAAATCTGCACTTGGTCTGACAGTTTGTATGTGTGTGTTTATCAGAGGAGTGATAAACCCAGTACCTGCGTCGAAGAGCAATCGCGGGGGTACTCTGCAGTGCGTGCATGTGGCTGAGGGCCACAGCAAAGCCGTGCTGTGTGTGGATTCCACTGATGACCTCCTCTTTACCGGATCTAAAGGTCTGACTCGCGTGTCTGGCTTCAGTCCTGATGGCTGACTTTCAGACCTCCTCTGACTATCCTTTCAGTTAACTTGGTATTAATGAAAACATTTCAGAATATTCTCCTGTTTCAGACTCAGATTTTATTGCCCTATACAGCTTCTAATTTTAATATGATCCAGTTTCAAACTTTGTCCTCTCCTGCTATGATCATTTTAAAGGGGTCATAATGATGCCTTTTAATGTTTTCCTTTTCCATTAGTGTATAATGTATATGTTTGTGCATGTATAAGATCTGCAAAGTTACAAAGCTCATAGTCTCCCACAAAGGGATTTATTCTGTCTAACAGATGACACTTCTCCAGACCTGCCCAAAACACCTCGATCCAAGTCCAGATATTACTTCCGCAAACGTCTACATCACTAGTAGTAGTAATTTTATATTTTACTCTTCACATTTTTACACTTTGAGTACATTGAAGGAGTGCCTTAATTTGTAGTGTGGCAAAAAATCTGATAAAACCAAGGTATTTAAAAAAAGAATAAGCACACTTGCTAAAATAAAAATACATCATGCCAAAAAGTACAAAAAAAACCACCCCAAAAAGAATCAGTAAAATGATTGATTAAACAATCAGCTAAAATAGTTTCATATACAAAAGGGATTATGAATGTAACTCAGAAACAGGGGCACAAGTAACGTGAAGTAAATGGACAAAAATAAAGAAAATAATTAAAATAACTATTGTTTAATGGCCTTTAAGCTGTGTTTTAAAAAACAAGTTACACAAGTTCACTAAAACCCACCATTGGGCTGTGGTCATGTAATATTTGTCATATTTCTGTAATCAGTGCATTGTCTGTTCTCCCCCTCAGACCGTACATGTAAGGTGTGGAATCTGGTGACTGGGCAGGAAATCATGTCTCTGGGTGGCCATCCCAACAACGTGGTGTCTGTACGCTACAGCTCCAGCATGGTCTTCACCGTGTCCACCTCCTACATCAAAGTGTGGGATATCCGCGACTCGGCAAAGTGCATCCGCACCCTCACGTGAGTTCTCTCAATCCCTACAGCACATACTGTAATGCAACGCCCTCAACAGAGAGTAAATAGAGTATTAATCCAAAATAAACCAATATAGAAATCCAAATCCTACAGGGCTCAAGGAGAAACACAGATCAGGGCTTACTGACTGAATCATCAAGAATTAGATTTGTTATTTATACACATCTGATAAATTCCAGGGGGTTTAATAGTTTTATGATCCGCTGTATGTCATGGTCTTCAACAAGGATGACTGTTAAAACTGCTGATTTACAAGTCTTGCACCGAATTCATGCTCTCATGTGCTGAGCGCTATTGGAACGAATTGCACCAAAGTAAGTAGGTATCTTTATGTAAATGATAATGCGTCTTCTTTTCTTTCTCAGGTCCTCTGGTCAGGTGAGCACAGGCGATGCGTGTGCGGCGAACACCAGCCGCACGGTGACTACAGCTGCTGGAGAAAACCAGATCAACCAGATCGCCCTCAACCCTACAGGCACAGTGCTGTACGTGGCAGCTGGCAACTCCGTCCGCATGTGGGACCTTAGAAGGTACACACTCTCAGATTATTAAGCCTAGATGTACTACAGCTGCTTATGTTATAATATGTTTGCGTTAAAAAAATAAATGTGTCTTAATATTGTCTCAAGTTGGTGACAGGAACGTAATAAACTTTCTTTATGTCTCGCTATCGTAAGGTTTGTTTCAACAGGAAAACTGACCGGTCATCTCGGCCCAGTCATGTGTTTGACTGTGGATCACTCTGGCATTGGCCAAGATCTGGTCATTACCGGCTCCAAGGATCATTACATTAAGGTGTGTGTCTTGCCAGTCTATGTGGTGCTTTAAACTACCAGGAAAACTTTTTAATACACTCAGTGATTTATTAGGAAACTATCTGTTTAGACCATATGCAACGTTGATGAATAAGGGCCATTGTATAGAAGTTCTATACTGCTATTATGTTATGCCCTGTATAGTCAGAATACAGTATACAGAAAAAATAGAAAGTAATTAGAAATTTTGCTTAAGTGTGTATTAGAGAGGCATTAACTAAAATGTTTAGTTTATGATTTCATCAAGATATATGATAAAAAGATGCCTCTTAAAATAGCAAAGTTCACCTCCTTTGTCATGCTGATGTTTGCTCTGCCTGTGGCTGTGTAAAATTATAGGCTTCTATTCAAAATTTTCCCGATACATAAGCCTTCAACATCCTGTTGCAAAGTTTAAAGTTATTTGATAAGCTTAACCTGGATTGTTCAGCAGAGTAATCTAGTGCTGCTGACATTTTGTCATTTGCATAAATCAACAGACATTTTTTTTCAAGAGAGAATTGCAAGAAAATGACAGATTTTTCCCCATCCCTGTTGTGTATTTGAAGATGTTTGATGTAACAGAAGGAGCTCTAGGCAGCATCAGTCCTACTCATAACTTCGAGCCTCCGCATTATGATGGGATTGAGTCAGTGGTGGTGCAGGGAGACTGTCTGTTCAGTGGCTCCAGAGATAATGGAATCAAAAAATGGAACCTGGCTCGAAAAGACCTACTGCAGGTAAGCTTGATAAATCTAAGAGCCGCCTTCTGCGGGCTAGAGAGAAGATTAATGTTCAGTCATGCAGTAAGTGAATTTTGTCAAGGCTGTAGTGCTGCATGTAAATTATAGAGCTAAATCAATTTAAAAAAAAAAAAAAAAGAAGTTTTTTTAAAAAGCTAAAAAAAAACAGCCGAGAGTGAACGGGTGTGTCTTTTGAGAGTGTATGTATTGGACTGGAAGAGTGAAGTATCAGATTGTGCGTGTGCGTGTGTGTGTGCATGAGCAGCAAGTCCCTAACGCTCATAGGGACTGGGTGTGTGCGCTGGGCGTCGTGCCAGGTTCTCCTGCTCTGCTGAGTGGCTGTAGAGGGGGAGTTTTGAAGCTCTGGCACACAGACACACTGAGTGCGATCGGAGAACTCCGGGGACACGAGAGTCCCATCAACAGCATCTCCACTAACAGCAGCTTATTGTTTACTGCATCAGAGTGAGTAATCAAGACACACACACAAAGACGCTCACACCCACTGGGGCTATCAGAATGAATTCAAATACTATTTACATTTTTAAAATATTTATTCATTCAATAGCAAATAATCCACCACTGAATGATTTTATATACAATTTTCACCTTTTCATTCACTTATGATATCCTTTTTATTACATGTTGATTTCATTTTATGAAATATTTTTAAAAAATGACCAAAGTATGTAAGTGAAAAGGGATATTAAAATGTAAGTAGCTAACAATTTAAAACCGGCATTTATTGGAGTAAAAAATAAGGCCTTAATTAACATTAAAAGGTCTTAAAAATGCAACAGAACCGACACCGTAAAGAAGATTTAGATTTTATTTTGGCTCGTTGCTGTTTGAGATGGTAAACCCATGGGACTGTGTTGCACTCGGAGTGTTTGTGCGGCTCATCAGTGCTTTAGAGTGGCTCGTTCCACAGTAAACGCCGCTCCACACCAACTTCATCTCCGTCTGGGCGGTGAGTTTGAGTCGCTTATAACCTGAGTTTAGATAAAACACGCGCCAGATTCACTTTGGTTTCACGTTAGAGTAAACTGAAACATTTTTGTGGGCAGAGGTTTACAGCATTTCACCCGATTAGTAATGAAAAGTGAATTTAAAAAACTTGCCAAAAAAAGGAGGTCTTTTTGCAGTTTTCCACCAAAGTAAAAGTCACAAAGTCTAACACATAAAAGTGAATTAAGTCAGAAACATATTACTATTATTATATTACTATTTGTACCCCAAATAAAAAGATTATTATTATTATTATTAAGTATTTTTCAGTGCAATAGTAATATTACAAAATAGCAAAGTTCTTTTTCTATTTTCTTATATTTATAACACTACTTGTTATATTACCCTGGCATTAAATTACAAACTCGTAAGCACTGCTGCGAGGGGGTTTCTAATACAGCTCTGAGAGAGTGATGGTAAATTTGACATCTTTTTCTCTTCTGACTGTCGTAATCCATCGCTCTATATTTGTTTTCCTCTCTTGGAAAGTCATGGAAAGGAAATACTGGATTATTTTTTTTCTTTCACTGTTTGAGCAAATGGTAATGCAAAAAGGATGGATATTTGCTCTGGTCTCCCATATCCCTCTATAGAAGATTACCCTGCTATAGTTTACTTAAACCCAGAAATGGACGCATATGCACAAACACAATCCATTATAACTGATGTATCGTGTAGCATGATTGAAGTGATGATCAGGTCTTAAAATTTTTGTCTTGAATATGGTATTAAAAAGTATTCAGTTTGAAGTGTTGATACCTGCAGATACCCTGTGGAGTCACTCATTTATTGGGCATATTAAACAAGAAGAACTTGCAGTATATATTGTGAATAGTATAAATTGTAAGCAGGAAGTTATTGGAGTTTAGTCACAGTTTTATGTGGCAGTTGCTAAAATTAAAAAATACATATTTCTGCAGTTTTTTTTCTTTGATGCCGAGTCATCTAAAAAATATAACAATCTAGCTGAATATCAGCAATAAAAAAAAAATGCTGAAAGCGAATAAATAAAAATAAATTTGAAACATGAAAGCTCAAAATAAAATTATTTACACTGCCTTCATTGCCTTTGCTTATAATAGTGGCAGTATCCAATTAATATTCCTATATTGAAGTAATGGAATAGAATTAATATAGGACAGCTCTACAGTACAAAATTTAACAAGCCTGTTTTTTGTTTTCCTCTGCCTGTGCAGTGATCGGACAGTGAAGATCTGGCGTGCGAGAGGAGGTCTGGACAGCACTGACATGACTGACGTTACCGATGAACCTGGCAACAACTGACTGTCCTCTCGTGTCTCATGTGGCTAACTTCTCCTTGTACTCTTCCCTCACCCGCTAAAGCAGGACGTCTGACGTATACCAACATAGAAGAATAATGCCTGAATTTAGAAAGGGGATGTAAACAGACTGGAATCTGCTACTTCACCACAGCCATTTCTCTTGTGTGGTCTCTACATGTGTCTTAATAGTGAAGCAGTGCTATGGAAGCTCAATCAAATCTCAGTACAAAGTAAAGCTCCTTTATACTCTGCAGCTTCTCTATACTGATCCTGATTAACCACTGGGAGAACCCTGCTGCACCAGGTTTATTTGAACGTGAGGAGAGAAGGAACCGGACTGTCTGTAGCTGGCTTCAGTAGGCCGGTTCTCTGAGCTTGTATATGAACTCGTGCTTCTAGACCTTTGCACAAGCACTGGGCGCTTTACACACATGATGCGTACTGAATAGCTGTAGCTTTGCATTAAGTGGACTAACTGGAATCACCACGCCTTTAAATTTCTGTCTATATGTTTGAGCCTGAAAATCATTGGTGACCAAAGTGTGAAGTTCAACTGTACTACAATCATTAACTTATTAACAAAGCCAATAATAATATTGCATTCTGTAGATATAGAATGTTGCTCTCTCTCCTGCTTTCTTTGTCTTAAGCCCTACTCAAGCTGGATTAGTTTTACTTGTGAAGGAACTCTAATTTATTGCAGACTGTCCCAGATGTACTATCAAGTTAAAAGTATCTTAACTAGTAGAGCGATTGCTCTGCTCTACCATAATGATGAACCTGATGATCTTTTACCTTCTGTCAAAAGTCGCATCACATTTACAATCACATTTACCTTCTGTCAAAAGTAAAGTAGCTCTCCTTCGGTAATACTAGTCCACTAGGTAATGTAATAACTAAACCTGAGAGAAGTGTGCTATGTTATTATTATTGTTATCGGGTGATGTGCCTGTGGCATAATTCCGACATGGACATCCAAGGTATGACATGTCAATCCTGACTATCTATGGTAATTTAGGAGAAATTACACAGTTGCTTTATCTTGACCAGACAAATCCCTTACATTACATAAATCCAGCCTCCTATGCCTATTTTCTCAAGCTTTCACTCAGCTCTTGTGTTAATGTCCTTGCTGCCTTCTTGTTAACACCTGGCTGAGGTCGTAGTAGGTACACTTACTAGTTCCTGTACTGTGTGTATGTACAGTATGTGGACATAGGGAAGTGCAGTGGTCTCTGTGTGCTGGTGTACATATCCTCCTGCTTCTGTTTCTGCCACATTCATTCACGTTCATCTGTGGCATAAATACATATATAACCCAAGTAGTGCCGATGTGTATGCAGTTACGGTTAATAACCCCAGTACGTTGTGCAATCATGTCTTAGCCTCTAGGTAACTAGCAAACTTGGAAGCCCTTGGCTTAAAATCAGAAAGAGTAGACCAGGATTTGAGAATGCTGATTAGGAATGACTCAGGATATCAGTTTAAACGTTCTCTTTCTGTGTTGTGATGGTTTGAGTTATTCTGCTCACTGGATGGGTTGGTATGATGTCCTGATTTTTCGCTGGGTTTGTAGATGACTGACGTGTTAGCAAGCAAATGTCAGATGTCACATAAATGAAATGCCATCTGTCAAAATCCCACGCCACTGTGAGTGTGTGTGTGTCTGTGTGCTCGTGTGTAAGTTATCGTAAGGGCAAATCTAAGGGACTGAAATTGGACCCACTGGACACTGCAAATAGCTTCTACCAAGCCGTTGTGAGCATTTGTGTGGCCCAGATCAAGGCTTTGCAGTGGAGTCGTGCCTACAGTAACCTTTGTGTGATCTCTGTGTCAGTAAACCATTTTGTCCACTTGAGGGAGGTCTTGTGCTTTGTAACACTCTAGATCAGTGGTTCTCAACCGGGGGCGGAGACATCGGAATGGGGGCGCAAATTGTTTTCAAGAAGAAAAATCACAGACAGGGCATCATCTGTGCATCTCATTGCTTTTCAAATACAATGTGCATAAATAAATTTTAAAAACCCCGCATTCCCTCTGTATTTTCTTTTTGCTGGGGAGGCGGAGTTTAGCCTGCCTTTTATGTAGCTCTCAGTGCAGACCAGTGCTGCCAAATTAGCGACTTTTCAGACCGCTTTAGCGATTTTTTTTTTTTTTTTAAAGGCCCTAACGACAAATCTAATAAAGTTTCTGGACAAACCTTAGCAACTTTCCAAATGTCGGCAGTCCTGTCCTGTAAGCGCGAGATGTTGTTTTCCCGCTGCACTCACACCTCTCTCTGCGTTTGCTCTGAGAGCCGGAGTGTGTGACACAGGCATGAATGAACTGCGCATGTGCACGCTGCGTTGCCATGGACCAATCACTTATCAGCTTCTATTTTGTTCTGAATTTAAACAATTTAATTTGACCATTTATTCTTGTCATGCGTTTATTATTCACTCACACTACAGACACGTTTCAGAAGGTCAGTGACTACCAACCTACCGGATTCCTAATTAGAAAAGGTTTATGGATAAATTCATCGCACGTCCCAAAAGGAGTTGTGGCGGCGATGCGTCGTCAGCACCAACCCCTAAGAGTGTAAAAGACGAAAGTATGACATGAGCTATCTTCAGTTTGGCTTTACGGTGGCTGGGACAGATGCTGAACCGCTGCCCAGGTGTGTTCTGGCAAACACAGTTTCTGGCAAATGATAGCATGAAGCCATGCAAGTTGAAGCGCCATTAAGAAACCAAACACCCGACATTCAAAGACAAACCCTTAGATTTTTTTTTCAGATTAAAGTTATCTTGCCTTGCACAACAGAAACACATCAGCAAACACACATCAGTGTCTAAGAGGCGTCTAGAAGCGTCCTACCACGTCTCACAACGAGTTGCGAAATCAGGAAAACCTCACACTATTGCCAGGCGCTAATCTTACCTGCTGCCAGAGATATCTGTCAAGTCATGTTTGGAGTGAATTTCGCACAGCAGATTGGTGACATCCCCCGTTTCTAACCACACCGTTAGCCGCCGCATATCTGACCTGGCACGCGACGGTAAGTAGCAATTGCTCGCCAACATCATGCAAAGTCAGTACTGTGTCCTGCAGCTTGATGACACAGCTGATGTTGCAGGATGATCACAGCTGCTTACCTGTCAGATATATCAAAAATGATCATATTGAGGAGGACATTCTTTTGTGTCGGTCTCTTCCAGCACACACAACTGGTGAGGCATTGTTGGAAGTTCTGGTGGGTATATACGGGTGCAGGCACGTCATGGGGGAATGTGTTGGGATTTGCACGGACGGGGCTCGTGCAATGACTGGGAGGGTTCATGGTCTGGTCACTCGTGTCCAGCATTTATCCCCTTTAGCAAAGTGGACCCACTGTATGATTAATCCTGAATCTCTCGCATCAAAGAAAATGCCTGAGTCTCGAGTCAGTTTTAAAGCAGGCCGTGCAAATGGGCAATTTCATTAAAGCACGGCCATTAAATGCACACGCGTTTTCCTTGCTTTGTCAGGAAATGGGAGCCTAACATGATCAGCTTATTTCACACTGAGGTTCGCTGGCTCTCCAGAGGTCGGGTTTTACATCGCCTCTACGATCTGCGTTCAGAGGTGAAGACGTTTCTTGGTGCTGTGAAGTCCGAACTTGCGCGGTACCTGGACGCCCCCCAGAGGTTGGCGCAGTTGTCACACCTTGTAGACATTTTCGACAGGTTGAATTTGTTCAACACGTCGATGCAAGGGAGAGATGCCAACATCTTGCTTCTTTCAGACAAAGTCAGTGCATTCGTTGGCAAATTGGATCTTTGGCGTGATGGGCTGATGAATAAAAATGTTGGCATGTTCCCCGACTTCGCTGACTGTGTGCAAGAGACAGGGATAAATATCTCTCCTTTGATTAACACTCAATATGCTCAACATGCTGAAGGACTGAAACAACAATCCGGAGGTTTTTTCAGTGAGGATTTCAGTTCATTTGCTTGGGCCAGAGATCCCTTCAGTTGCCCAGGTAAAGACCTTTCAGTTGACCTGGAGGAGCAGTTAGTGGAATTAAAGAGGGACACCAGATTGCGACACCTCTAGTGCTCTTGCTCTGTCTTCGTTTTGGTTGAGTGTGATGACTGAATATCCTCACTTGTCTCATGCAGCCCTAAAATTACTTCTTCCATTCGCCTCGACTTATCTGTGTGAGGCCGGGTTTTCAAAATTGACTGTCTTGAAACCCAAGTACCGAAATCGGCTCCAGGTGGAGGATGACATCAGGCTTGCGCTGTTCAACACTCTCTGTAAAAAAGAAGCAGGCGCAGGTGTCCCACTGACTAATCTAATACTGTCATGGCTAAAGAGACGCGCCCTTCTTCCCAGTTGACAGCATTCATATGCGAATGTTTTTAGAATGTAAGATGAAATAGTCCACGTTATTACAGCCTAGTTCTCTTGTTCAAAGTAGTTATAGTTATTCAGAAACATTTTATATCATTTCATGTTCCATACCTGTCCGTTATATAAAATGCATAAGTTAATTTAAAAACTCATAAAATTTATGAAAAGTCATTTTAAAAAAAAGTACAAAAACACAAAAGCAAATATCTATCTATCTATCTATCTATCTATCAAAAACAGATTATAGGTTGGTTATATCTATCTTTGTCTGTCTATCTATCTATCCATCTATCTTTCTGTCTTTTAGGTTATATCTATCTTTGTCTGTCTATCTATCTATCTATCTATCTATCTATCTTTCTTTCTGTCTGTCTCTATCTATCTATCTATCAAAAACAGATTATAGATTAGGTTATATCTATCTTTCTGTCTATCTATCTATCTATCTATCGATCGATCTATCTATCAAAAACAGATTATAGATTAGGTCATATATAGATAGATTTGATATAGAATAGATAATCATTATACCTGGTCTCCTCCAATTGGGGGGGGGGGGTAGCTTTAGTTACAAAAGGTTGAGAACCTCTGCTCTAGATGATCTCATCAACTATAATATACAGTTTATTTGTGTGTGAGTTTGGCTTATGCTTGAAGAATCAGACCTGTGGTCACTTTTATTCTTTCTGTGTTATTTATCAATGTGCAAGTGCTTGCCTCCCGTCTCGCTTGCCTTTCAATATTATCATAACATGGTTGCACCTGGGTTCAGGACAGTGTAGTGGCTGAATAAAAGGCTAGACTGTCATTCTATACCGACTACTCGTTCTATGGCATAGTCCTCATAACAAACGCATGAACATCATGGCAAAGGTAAAATATTTATCACCTTGATGCACTTGTGACAACTTTTATTCTCTTTGAAGATATTTTTTCATTCCTGTCTGAATGTCAAAATGCACCTGGCCCATCAACGTGGTTTTTCTCATCTGTGTAGGTGAATTATTTATGACGAAAGTATAAAAGGCATTTTCTCTAGTAGAAGTTGCTCCATGCTGTCAAAGTTGTCTCATCTTCTTTGCATTTTTTTTTTAAAATATATCTTTTGTGCATTCTTGTCATTATGGCTCATACTACTCCAAGTTTCCTTTGCAGTTCTGAATAAAACATGAAAAAAAACTAATAATGCATCGGTCTGCTCCATTAAATCCACAACATTGGTATGCAAAGAATCTTTCTAATGTAAAATCTGGCAAGCTGTTCTTGCCTCTGGGTGACCACAGGCATCTCCCTGATGCCATTCATTAAGACTCATAAGCATGCATGTGAGCTATTAGGAACCCTCAATTCGTTAGTGAATGATTTTAGGTCAAATGATCAAATTCTCATTTGTCTGATTGCTCTCAGTTGGAGTTTTTGCGTAACATTTCAATAAACTTCCAGTGAGTCCTTCATTAACATTTAGATTGCAGTTGCCATGCTAATCCAGGATCTGATTGCGACTGAACAGAAATCACAAAGCTTAACTCTGCTCATAACCCACGGAGACCAAGAAGCCATCAGTGGCTGTGTGCAGTGCAGGAGATGTCACCTGATGTCCATGTGAGGGATTGTGAAATGCCTTTTCACAGTGGTGACCACCAGGGGCATTTGTGTTAACATTTTAAAACGTGTTAAGTTAAATATAGAACATGGCCTCAGTAGGTCATCAGACTTGCATGAGGGAAAGGCACTGATGCATATTAGGTCAGAGGCCAACTCTCTATCTCTCTCTCTTCCTGGCAGAATTTAAGATGAGTCACGGATCATCTCATCTCTCTCAATTATTCCTGCATATTTTAGTTCATTGATGCCTTAGACAGCATGAGCAGAAGAATTTGGTTAAAAAAATTAAATAAAAATTCGGATGTATCTAGGAATGCTGCTGTATTTCTGGCTAAACTGGGTACATAAACACATCATGTGATTGCTTTCAGGGTATAGAATTTGTAAGTGCAGTCGATTTGTTGCACAGCTTGTGTGCACCCTCTCTTCCCTGACCTTCAGTGGCCTTCAGTGAAAAGGAACCTCCACATGACCACCACTGACCAGTTTGGCTGGTGGACTCACCACAGCAGTCACGCTGACAATGGCATCTTAGTGGTTTATTTTGTTGTTGTTGGTTTATTGTTACCGCTGTGTTGAGAATCTTTGAACAGCAACCAAATATCGGTATCTAACCAGCAAAGTGCTGTGGTCCAATAATTGACCATGTTAAAGTATGGAGGTTGATACACACAAGATCTATTACTGTAACCCTATACGATGTACCTTAACTCCTTCTGCCATGACATCATGATTGCTTTATTAAAGTGCCCTGTATGTGTACATACACTCTCAGTAATAAAGTACTTTTCTTTGTTGCTGGGATCGAGTCTCAAGGGTACATCTTGTGTACCTTTGGTAGTCTATGTATCTTTATATCTAAAGCAATATAAGGCACATATATAAGTGGATCTTAAGGACCACTGACACACCTTTAAAGTTGTACTCTAATAAATAGTTAAACATACAGTACATAGATACTTAGATACATACTAAAAGTACAAAACATTTACCCTTGATGATACCGTACCACACCAGCGACAAGTAAAAGTACCTTGATGTCTGAGAGGGTTAGTGTTAAAAATTTAGCGCCGTATACACTGATACCAGTAACACTTTACAATAACAGTAAAAGAATAATCATGCACTATTACCTGAATTAATACTTACTTAAATATGAACTAGTGATGAGTAGTAAGGAAGAACTGACCTTAACTATGATGTGAGTCTTATGAATTCATCGCTGAATAATGACCACCTTAAGTGCATGTTTGTTGGTTAATGTATTAATTAACATGTAAGGGTAAACTAAATAGAAACACTAGTTTTATATGGTATTAGATAATAGTGTCTGCTTAATGAATAAATGTTACTGTATTAGTTCCCCCTTGTGGGCAAAGGAGCAGTGGCCCAGGGCCTAGCCTCCCAGATAAGGTACTAGTTAGTGATACTGGCATAATGGCTTGACATTGGACGTATTAAGGGACCGTCTCTAAATTTACATACGACATCAGTATACATGTTTCTAACTTCAATAGCATTTGAAGGGAATGACTTACAGTCCGAATATAATTAAAATGTTACATGTTAAATTCCCCCAACACATCTAGAACTTAATAAACTATAAAATAACCTATATGCTAATGCAACCGAGGCCGAAATATGAGAAACAGAAATAATGAATGAATAGTTTCGCTGGTCTTCAGGCTATGCAGCCTGTTAGTTCACCTCACCTCCTGATCCGAGTCGTTCTTTCTTTTGTCACGTCATATTTGTCACATCTGTTCCCCAGAAACAGAAAGGATCAGTTCACATCTTGAGTGTTTGGGTTCGAGTCTTTCGTTCATCCCGTTTCCGGTATTGCATGGTGCATTGTCTATGCGGTGGTAACCGGAAGAACGAACGACTCGAACCCGAAGGCTCGAGATGTGAACTAATCATTTCTATTTCCGGTACAGAACAGATGGGATGTTGCAGCGCATGCGCGGTCAAAAATGAACGAATCACTCTCTGAAACAACTCGCTGTTCCCGAGTCATATTAAAGATTCGTTCAGAATGAACGACACATCACTAGTACTAATACAAATAAGGATTTGAAGACAAAATGCGTGGAGAATGGCGCAAAACAGGTTGAGATTAAATGATTGGTGTGTGTTCATTATTAGTGCGTCCTTCTACGTGTGATAAGCATCAGTGTACATGGTGAAAATAATCCAGCGCCACAATGTTGTTTGTGTGCGCAGCTGTATATGGCAAATTATATAAACAATTTGAAATGATGCACGTTTAATTCATATTCTTTCTTATAGAGCAAGTTTCATTTAGTTTACCCATATGTGTTAATTAATACATTAACTAACAAATGTGTACTAATATGTACTTAAGGTGGTCGTTATTCATGCATGATTTCATAAGATTGGAGTAGATCATGTTAGCTCTTCATTAGTTCGTGATTAGTACATGCTTTAACTCATCATTAGTTCATATATAAGCTAGTATTAAATCAGGTATTAGTGCATGGTTATTCATGCACTGTTATTATAAAGTGTATCCCACATACCAAAACAAAGATGCCAAGATAAATACCCAAATACCATCTGGTCAGCAGTGATCCTCTGGCGGTTTCCCTAACCTATAATGTAGGCTAGATTATATTTATACTGATTGGTCCTTTTTTGGAAGGACCACCAGAGATGTACATAATATAATGTTTTCCGTGATGGAAAATGAGGAAAACACTGATCACGCCTCCTGGTGCTCTCTCTTTCTCTCCCGCCTGAATTAGCAGCTCGCCTGTGACGTAGCGCGCGCTTCCGCCGACCCACAGCGGCGCCGAGAATGGAAAGGAGCTCTCCTCACCAAACGCTCTCTTAGTGCCACATAAAGCCATGTCTTCGAGGAACAGTTTCCCGAATTTGGCGAGTATCTGCGACTGGGAGCCTCTCATCTCTGCCATTCCTGCCACCAAAGTTGAGCTCACGGTGTCGTGCAGGTGAGTGACGCGCGCGCGTTCTGGGCTGCCTGGCTCTGTCACGGCGCACGCGGACGCATCTGGCAGGAAAAATTTCCGCTGAAACCAGAAGAAAAGATTTGAAACGCCGCAGTTGGAGATGTTTTCGGATTATTGGCAGTGTGATATGTGGTCCATATCAGTATTTATTTTCTGTTTTCCCGTCACATTTACAGAAACGCGTAGTAGCTCTTCCAGAGCCTCGCTCGTGTGAAACGGAGTCCCCTTTACACAACCCAGAACTGAGATGTAGCCTAATCACGCATTTTCACATTACAGCATGTTTATTGAATTCTGAATAGTTGATTTCTTTTCTGTTCAGCACTCAGTTGCCCTCAGTGCCCTCAGTTGCTGCATGTTAAGAAGTTGCAGGCTGCAGTCATCGTCCAGTTCTGTGCACTGTCTATTCACTGTGTCTGTGCACTGTGTATATGCACTGTATCTATGCACTGTGTATATGCACTGTATCTATGCACTGTGTTTTTGCACTGTGTCTATGCACTGTATATGCACTGTATCTATACACTGTGTATATGCACTGTATCTATGCACTGTGTCTATGCACTGTATCTATGCACTGTGTCTATGCACTGTGTCTATGCACTGTGTCTATGCACTGTGTCTGTGCACTGTGTATATGCACTGTGTATATGCACTGTGTCTATGCACTGTATATTCACTGTGTCTATGCACTGTCTATGCACTGGGTATATGCACTGTATTTATGCACTGTGTATATGCACTGTGTATATGCACTGTGTCTATGCACTGTGTCTCTGCACTGTGTCTATGCACTCTATATGCACTGTGTCTATGTACTATATATGCACTGTGTCTATGCAATGTATATGCAATGTATATGCACTGTGTCTATGCACTGTGTGTCTACGCACTGTGTTTATGCACTGTATATGCACTGTGTGTCTACGCACTGTGTTTATGCATTGTGTGTCTATCCAGGGTGTTTAGGTTGCTGCTTCCCATTGCACTTACTGGTACTGTCATGATTATTGACAGCCCTCATATATCATAATTAGGATTGTAAGATTTTAGAGGTAACCGATAATTAAGCAAATTGAGCATTCTGTTCAGCTTATTAAGGTCAAGTTGGTCATAATAAACGAAGAACGAATCAGCTGGCTTTTATTGGATCATAATTATGCAATACAGTCCTAATAGCAGAGATATTTTTGTTTGTTGTTAGCCTCTGGATTAATTTCCATCAGCACTTTTGAATTCAATACTGACTGTTGAAATCTAAAACTGTCTTCACGAAGTGTCATAATTTCCCCTGACATGATAGCATGATCACTGGTTAGACTGAGCATCCTGACAGAAATGACAAAGAATTAGAGCATCACTGTAGGTTATATTCTTGGGTGAGGTAAGAAATCTGGTGACACACCTGAGAAACACTTACGTCTTATTTCTGCAAGTACTGAAATTGTAGTACTGAACCAAAGCTGTAAAGAAATTGATTATACACTATTCTTTTTAATATAATGACCTGCTCCCAGTCTTTGTCTATTCATAACCTAAATATTTGGATTTTTAATATGTGATTGTGTAAGCAGTTTATGCTTTCATTCACCAAAGTAATAAATAAAATGTCTTTAATATAAAGGTTCCACAAAGTGTATCTCTCTTTGTGTAAAATACATATAATATAATAAAAGTAAAATATAATGTCATTTGTTTACCAGGAATATTATTGCATTTCACAATTCAGTGGTCTGTGATAAAGTTGAACTTTGAATATAAAAAATTAGGTTGCTGAGGTTAGATAGCAGGTTAACTAATTTATACTAGTTTTTTTTAGCCAAATGTATGGTCACTGTACTCCAGCAACCTTAAAAAAAACCCCATGGTTTGGCTTGGGTGGTTTTTGCCAATTGTGTGCAGGCTATTATTTATTTATTTATTTATTTATTTATTTATGATTACTTATTTTCAGTCATACAATTTCTGACAAAGTGTTTGAGAACAGCTTTCTTACCTAATATACATTAGGGTATGTAATTAAACATATTGCTACAATGGTTAAATGTATACATTAACTCTTATACTGATTTTGTTCTTCAATATAGCCTCACATAAATAATGCCCATGTTCCTTACATAATATGTTACCTGTATTACAGGTATCAAAAAAAAGTGTGAATGTTTTAAAGGTGTAGTCAGAAGTTAGATAAAACTGGCTCGAAATCCAGTCTGCACCCCCCAAAACACATGACTGTGTTGCCTAGGCTAGAATGCATAAATGTTTTTCCTCTGAGCAGGTACTTTAGTAAAGCTACCAGGATGTTAGGGGAACTTGACCAGATTTGAAAGCGTGTTCTGACCTAAAATTGCTGATTCCAACTATAAGTCCAAAATTGCAGAAACTGCAGAACTAGCATCGCTGCCAACCTGTCACAGGCTGTGAGTGCACCAGAAATAACACGATAAATGTACATATTAGTGTAATAGACATGTATTCTTGTTTATTCAATGGCCTCAACTATTATAGCTCCAAACAGTGAACTTTCAGCTGCAATGACTCTGCAGTTTTCCTCAGTTTTAACATGTTAGATGCATGTTAAACACTTGAAATAAAGGACAGTTTTATTAGGTGAAAACACAACTAGGTTTCTCTCTCACACAGATCCTAACCTTTTAGTTAACCTTTTAATAGTCAATAGGCAAGGAGTGTCTTTATTGAAGACTGCAGTGTTTTAGGAGTCCGGTCAATACATGCAAACAGAGAAAAGAGAAAGGACAAAGGTGTCATGAATCTAATTCTAAAGCTGCACCAAAGAGCACAGCAAATCTTAAGACTGTGTACTGACCCCAAGAGCATAGTCACCAACAAGAAGGGGGGCTCTAGCATAAAATCCATCCATCCATCTTCTATACTGCTTATCCCACAGGGTCGCGTGGAACCTGTAGCCTATCCCAGGGAGCATCGGACACAAGGTACACCCTGGACGGGGTGCCGATCCATCACAGAGCACAGGGTTCTAGGATAATATTTTTCTGCCATTTAACACCTAATCAAAGTAATGTCTCTATATTGCAAAAAAAGTCATATCTACATTTGCTAGATAAAACATTTACGTATTAACTAACTGTTAATACATATCTGTGCTTGAAACAAAGTGTATTGAAAAAATACCACCATCCATTTAGACTGCATTTCTTAAAGAAATCTTGTTCATGTTAAAACATCTGGCCTCTAAGATTAGTTATAATGTTAAATTACCGTACATCCTACGATACCGCCTATCAGACAGATGACAGTAATGGATGATGCCTCTTTAATATGTCTACTTAAAAAAAATTATTTGCACACCACTATCCTGTCACTGATGTCAACTTTAAGACCTGTTACCTGATCTGCCTGACAGGATGGAGGTATTTCCATAATTAACTTTTTATCATTTTTAGAAGCTGGACAGAGAGCCATATAACAGCTTTATCTAGCAAACACTTTCACATTTTATATAATGCAAGAATTTTACAAGCATCAATTTGCAAACAGGAATATGGAGACAAAGAAAATGGAGCATGTACAAATTTGCATGTGGCTTTTAAAGAGTCATGGCTCAAGTGAGAAAGTTAGAAAATATTTCATATATTTATACAATGCAAGCTCAATATTATCCTTAATTATGTTTTAATGATAACTGATCAGTAAATGAAGTTTTATCCTCTGAATGGTCTAGTGATGTGTTCTTAACATCCCTTTGCCTCCTATTGACGCAGATAGTGGCAGAAACCTGTGTTCTAATGGAATCCTGACCAAATTGGAATCTTTATATACTTACAAGCTTAATGAGCCAGGGATATTAGCTTGTTTACGATCAGCCGTTGTTACTGCCAAGCCTTTATGGATTAGTTCAGCACTGAACATTACTTTCTGTCGTTATGGAAGATAATTGTACACCTCGTGAATTTTAGTAGAAGCTCCTTTAAATTAGAATATGTAGGGATTGAAAGTATTACAAAGTGAGCAGGTGACAAAAGAAGACAACATAAAGACAAGAGTACAGAAATAGCATTCCTGTGTTCATCAGACTGCAATTGCAGGTGACAGCCAGCCTGTAACCTAGCTGGCTGACCTTATCTATCGGACTGTAAACAAATCACTTCTAGGAAGAATAGGTTCCATCTCCCTTATGTCTGAGCTTGCCTTTGAATTCTAATCATGTCTCTGGTGTGAATATTAGGTCATTTATTTAAAAAAATCGGGACTGTTCCACTACCATAACTCACGTTACAGCATACTAACATTATGTATGCTATTATACATAATCTTGACGGAGCGTTTCGAATATTGGAAACAAATATAGTATTCATACAAAGGACGCAAAAGGTTTGCACATTGAAATGCGACAGAACCCATAGATTACACTCTATACGTAAAATAAATGAATTCAGCAAGCTCATTAATTCCGTAGTACATACTGTATATGCACTGTGTATCCTCATTCCTACGGGCTTCATCTCATATGTTTTGAAATGGTAATCCCTATTCTTATTACAGCAGATGTATTCCTTTTCCTCCAAAAGCTGGAAGATAATAATAATAATAAAAAAAAGATATGCAGATTTCTCCTGGCAGAAGTCCCTTTCAGAAGCACATGTACTGCTGCATTAGTTTCTTTGTATAAGAGTTTTATGTTGCTCTCAGCATTGTGCAAAATTGTGCAAAAGTGATGGCCATTTTTTCTCATGAATACAGCATAATGGATTTATCAAAAATAATGACAGCAAGTGTCCTTTGTGTGTAAGAAATCTGTTTTGACTAGTCATATTGAGGTGTAAATCTGTTCTATAATCTTAGAAGAAAAAGTTCTGAGCTGGTAAATTAGTCATATAATAATACAATCATATAATACTATAGTAATAGTAATACAAATATAGTAATATTAATAGAGTAATATAGTAATGCAATAATGTAGTAATAGTAATACTATATTTATATATTAATATAGTAATACAAACTAATTTGGTGAGTTTTTATTACTGCCTTTAAAAATGTTTTAATAACTCTGAAATTTGTCATAAATATTCAGCATGCTCTTATGTTTGCAAATTAGTAGCTTTTTCCACAGCTATATTTTTTATTATGAGTTGCATAGGTTAAGAGTGGGTTTACCATCATACCTTTTCTTCCAAGATAATTTGTGTAACAATGTAGAAACTCTAACCACATCGAAATATCATACAAATTTCTCATCAGATCAAGAAAAGTTGATAAAGCGTCCTGTTTTTGGAGGTCCCTGATATACTGGGTGAATATAGTATTTTGAATGACATGGTAGGACTCTGCTGTTCTGGGATTTTAAATGGAAATGTGCTGTTTTGTTGTAGGGCTAAAGTGTAAATCTTTCATGAGAAGGATTCTCAACACACTTTCTTTCTTTCTGCATAGGCTCTGATAGACTCTGATATATAATGTGTTGAAAGTGCCATAAATGTTGAGTGTTCAAAGCTCTCAGTTCTCACAAGTATTCTGCATAGTATATGATATGTTGTTTGAAATGCTTGAGTCTTGAGTTTGTTAAAGTAGTCTATATAGCATTTTCAAAATATGTTATTTGACCATATTATGATTTTAATATGCTTACAAATAGGCATTTAGATGATGAGAGTTCAGCTGTAGTGTGTCATGCAGCACCTATTCTTTCCTTTTTCAGTGATGCCTCATGAAATCATTTGGCTTATAATAGTGGAACACACACATTCTGTCTAGCATGGAGGAGCCGGCTATCACTTGGTATCAGTTTCCATGGTGTCATAGAGGAGAGAAGTTGTGCATATGCACTGACAGAATTCCTCTGGCCCTTGCTGTTCTACAGTGCCCTCCACTAATATTGGCACCCTTGGTAAATATGAGCAAAGAAGGCTGTGAAAAATGGTCTTTATTGTTTAACCTTTTGATATTTTGTTCACAAAAATACTCTGCTCTTATGGATATCAAACAATTGCAAACACAACACAGGTTTATCTAAAAAAAAAAAAAACTTGTTAAATATATGTGTGCCACAATTATTGGCACACCTATGAATTCATATGAGAAAAATATATTTGAAGTATATTCCCATTGATATTTGACATTTTTTGTAGTACACCTGGGTGACTAGGTACAGGAAATTGTTCAACTATGACTTCCTGTTTCACATGGATGTAAATATGAGGTACCACATAGGCAAAATTCCCTTAGTCATTCATAAGAATGGGTAAGATCAAGGAATATAGCTGTGATGTGCAACAAAAGGTTGTCTATAAGAAAACAGCACAAGCATTGAAAATGCACTTTTCCACCATCAGGGCAATAATTGAGAAGTTCCTGTCAACTGGAAATGTTATGAATCAACCAGGAATTGGACGTGTGTCTATATCGTCTCAACGCACTGTGAAGAGGATGGTTTGAGTGGCCAAAAAATCTCCAGGGATCACAGCTGGAAAATTGCAGAAGTTAGTTGTGTCTTGGGGTCAGAAAGTCTCCAAAACTACAATCCGAAGTCACCTACACTACCACAAGTTGTTTGGAAGGGTTTCAAGAAAAAAGCCTCTACTCTCATCCAAAAACAAACTCAAGTGTCTTCAGTTTGCCAGACACTACTGGAACTTCAAATGGGATCAGGTTCTATGGTCAGATGAAACCAAAATAGAGCTTTTTGGCAATAAACACCAGAGGTGCTTTTGGCGCACACATTTGGCTCCATAGCCATATGGAACAATACTCATGGTTATAAATGGTGGTGTGTTGATTTTGATGTATGTTTTGGATCATTGTCCTGCTGTAATAAAGACAATTTTTCACAGCCTTCTTTGCTCATATTTAACAAGGGTGCCAAGTAGTAGTGGAGGGCACTGCAGATGCATCACTCCTCATCAATCACTCCCACAACCACAAGGAGTTCAGTTCTTTTCAGAGGCATTAACTTTCTGCGTTTCCCTAGAAATTGGGAAAATTGTCCTAGATGTTCTTAACGTTCTCATGGCTTTCACATCATTACTTAAATTTGTTGGGTTTTTTAATGGGCTTTGAATAAGTAATATTGTCTTTTCCTGCCTCTGAAAATGCATTTCACCCAGAGAAACAGTCATGAAAGGTTTATGCTTTAATGTATGACTGTGGGAATAGAGGAGAGATGGCACATTCTGGGTCATTCTCTTTCAACCTTGCATATGTGCCATATGGAGACTTTGTTCAGGGTCCATTTTGATACAGTGGAAATCGCTAGAAACGTAGCATTATTAAAGCTGTTATATTTATTATGGGTTCTTAAAGTTATTGGACTATTTGTCCTGCCACATGAATTGGATGGGTTTAATCCATGTTTAAATCCAAAATCTAATTAAAATCTCAAAAAACAATAATTAATATCAGTTTGAGTCTACAGAATGTAATGGAGTGTGTTCTGTAAGCACGTGGGTTTTTTGGGAGTTTTTTTGCCGTTAAAGGGGTTCAGACAAATTTTGAGAGCCTGTTCTAATAACCTACATTTTTGGATTGTCCCTATAAAGTTATATGCTTCATCAAGTAACTATTCATGATCATGTGTATCCGTTTAAGACCTTATATTTGTGTAACCCTGTAAGTATTTTCACCCTCGATTTCTATTTCTCATCACGCACATGATGACATGCTGATATGTTAAGCTGAGCTGCAGTGTGTGAATAGTTTGATATTATGGCTTCTGCTTGAAGACTCATGCACTGCTACTTGGGGACTCAAGAACCAAAGCTCAGATTAAATCATGGACAAAAACAAACAGGAGAAACATGCATGGCTGCACACAGTCATATTACAAAATATTTGGTGTGGTCTATTGAAACATTCTTCTATCCTTCTTATTTTTTTCTTCTCTATTTTTTTTTTACAGAAACCTACTAGACAGAGACACTTTCTCTAAATCTGATCCAAGTAAGTTTTTTTCTTTAATACCTTCCATATGTCTCACATAACATCGCTTTATTCTGTGCTTGAGTGATCTTAAATGTGATTGCACCATTTTTCCCTGGAGCGGTATATAAAAAAAAATCAAAATGTTACAGTTGTGATGTCATGCTTATTTCAGTCCTCACATGCCAAAAATAGCTTGGTATAGTTGTTTCATTTGAGTGGACCTCAGCTACACTGTAGTCATCATTATTCGCAGCACTGAATGATATTTTATTCTGAAACCTCACTGACAGAAGAGATGAAAACAAATCAGTGTTTACTTTACCTACTGGGGGAGGCAAAATAATCTGAATCAGTAATCAGTCTAGCCCAAGCTATATTACATTTACAGAGCACACTAGCCTGGACGTGAATGTGGCAAGCAAGGCTAATGCTTAAACAGCGTTTCAGAGAATATTACTGATGATTTGCTTTGTGCCAAATGTGCGCGTGTGTATGATTTTCCATTAAAAGTGAATTCAAGTATTTTATGTTCTGCTCTTTTGCATGAATAGGCATGTTAGTCTGTTGTCAAGTCTTACAAAAAACAATCCCACACACATCTCACTTGCAGTGTAGGCCCTGCCCATTTTGGGTTCAAATCAGAATACAAATACAAATGTCAATGTTTTGAGCAGTAAATATCAGAATCGGATAGTGGCATTGCAATACACCCCTACACTTAAGCACACGTATTTCTACAAAACATCGGGTACAAAATGATCAGCACCCACTCAGTTAATATTTACTAAAGCCTTCCCTGAAGCAAATAACACCACTGAGCCTCTTCGTGTAATCTCTAACAAGATTGAAGACACTTCTCCAAGCAGAACATTTTAAGCTGTTTGTGTTAATACAGCTCATATCTGGAGACAAGGACCACTGGGTCATCGCAAAATATAAATTTAGTATGAATAATATGCATTCCATATAATAAGGTATTATATTATGCTGATGCAGATAATTTCTTACGTTTTATGGACTTGTATGGGCTTAAATTATAATTGTGCTTAATGATAATTTAGTTGTAATTTTAAAAATAAATTAACTGACTTGTGTAGGTCAACAGTGATCAGTCTGTTTTGTCTAGAATACTTTATTTTCTCCTTGGTGATAGAGAACATAAAGATTTGATCAGAAGGTCTGAACGATTAGTTAATCACATAATACTACTGAAGATATTTTGCTAAAATATTTTTATATTACTTATCTTACCTTAGAGTAAGGTTTACCTAAGAATTAGGGTGTATTTGTGAGTATTATTGTGTTATCGCAATTAAAAGTCGACTCCAGTTGTGGACTCCTGGTTTGATTCAGTCTCGCACCTCCCTGAGCGCTCAAGTCTTTGTATGTTTTTTGACTGGCCTTGGTACCGGAGAAGGCGTTCTTTAGGTGAAGCGATCCATTTAATTGAGGCTTCAGCTCCGATAGCAGTCTGTTATTCTCAAACATGCAAAGAGAGAATTTGATGGTTAATATAGCCTAATACTTTGTAGTCTCACATATCTGGCATATGTAACACCATGTAAGGAGTTTTTACAAATTAAGCAGGAAACCTACCTGCCACCTTCCTCGACACTCTCCTTAAGGCTTACGTTCCCTCACACAATCTGCGATCGGCAAACTAGTGGTGTCTACTCAGCGTGGCTCAAGGTCCCTTTCCAGGACCTTCAAACTAACTGTTCCTCATTGGTGGAATGAACTTCCAACCTCAATCCGGACAGCAGAATCTGTGACTATCTTAAAAAAAAACAGCTAAAGACCCACCTCTTTCATGAGCACTTAACTAACGCCTAAAACGCCACATTATTTAAATAAAAAACTAATTAATTAATTAATTACTCTGGCACTTACACCTCTACTCTGTGCACTTTGCTTCTCTAGAACTCAATTAAAAGATCTTGTATGGTAGCACTACTATGGTATTGTTCTCCGCTTGATATATCGCTTTGTTTGTATTTCCTCATTTGTAAGTCGCTTTGGATAAAAGCATCTGCTAAATGAATAAATATAAATGTAAATGAAACCTGCAGAGAGTGAGAGAGAGACAGAGAAGGAAGACAAGCTACAAATGGAGAAATTGATCAAATACAGCACTCGATATACAAAAAGCTTATGCACAAATGGAAATGAATCATGTCATAACCTTTCCTAATGTAGCCCATGTAACAAATGTACACTATTTGGCCAAAAGTTAATGGACACCTGACCATCACATCCATATGTGGTTCTTCCCCAAACTGTTGCCTCAAAGTTTGAAGCACACAGTTGTATTGAATGTATTTGTATGCGGCAATATTACAGTTTCCCTTCACTTGAACTAAGGGGCACAAACATGTTTCAGCATGACAATGCCCCTGTACACAATGGAGGTCCATGAAGACATGGTTTACCAAAGTTGGTGTGGAACAACTCGGGTGGCTTGAACAGCGCCCTGACCTCAACCCCACTAAACAACTTTAGGATGAACTGGAGTGCTGACTGTACACAGGCCTCCTCACCCAACATCAGTGCAAGACCTCACTAACACTCTTGTGGCTGAATGAGCAGAAATCCCCACAGCCACGCTCCAAAAACTAGTGGAAAGCCTTCATAGACGAACAGAGGTTATTATAACAGCAGTGGGTGGGGACTAAATATGGAATGAGATATTCAAAAGCACATATGGGTATGATGATCAGGGGTCCACAAACTGTTAGCCATACAGTATAGATTAGTATATATTGTATAGAAGTTTTATAATCACACACCTGACCTAATATGCAACATAGACAGCTCTCCAATTCAGAGCTTGTTTTTTTTTTTCTTGAGACCACTGACTACTCATGAATATTCAGAAACCAAATGACACCAAATGAATTCATATTGATTGCTTGATGAATACTGCTTCTCAGACAAACTTTCATAGGCCAGTCTGGTGCAGAATATAAAGTAGAAGAGGAAATATTCAAATGTGAGGGCTGTAGAGAACGAAATTATGACTCAGTACATTAAAAGAATAAACACACCATGGAAAAGCTGGTTTTATTGGTTATATTCTGAACAATTTATAATGCATCTTGCTGCCAGTGAAAGAATTAGGCAGACGTATGGTAAATAAATAAAATCAGCTTTAGTAGTATAGTATAATCACAATTTTAAAAAATGGTGGAAACAGGCATCCACAGTAAATTGAATTTTCTAAACCAACCCATAATTTTAAATGCTTAACGCTTGTTAAAGGCTTCTTTTTTTACAGTTTGCTAATATACATACTTTTTAATATATGCAAATTTTTCCTTTGTTGTTCCCTTTATGTCCTGCCATCCTCAGTTCATTTGACTTTTGCTTTTACCCACGGCATTGAATTATTCACAAATGTCATATATTGCATCTCTCTCTCTCTCTCTCTCTCTCTATCTCTCTCTCTCTGTGTGTGTGTGTGTGTTTCTTTAACATCTAATCTTGCTATGGCTCAACCTCTCCAAGGAAAACTGAACATTCTTTTCACAAATTACTTGCAAGACATTCATTACTTGCACAGTTGATCAAATTGATCAATTTGTCAAATTGGTACTCATTATTTGGAACCTTAGTAAATCAGGGCCTCAGATTAATGAGTTGATACTTATACAGAAACTCATACAGACTCAGCAAGGTAATATAAGGGTACACAATTAAATTAGCTCAGTAACTAATAGCAGTGTGAAGAAACCACAATAGGTACGGATATGAAAAATTTTCCGAGTGTTGTTGCTGTTGAGTGTTGTTACTGCTCCCTAATGACAGAATACATGGTGAGCCCATTTTCACTATACAACCTACTGTAATATTAAAGATACATGAGCCTGGGGAGGAGTACTGTGCCGAGACGAGGAAGGAGCACTGAACAGAGGCAGGGAACAGGGAAAGATAACAGCAAAGATTTTGAGTCTGCGCCAGGGTGAGGTTCGGATGGAACAAACTGAGCACACGACGATATAGCCTGACCTGTCCAGAATATATCTCTGACCTGTAGAAAAACATCAATACATTTTGCTAAGATGTTGTACACTCCATACACATATCACTAAAAATGATATTGTATTAATGGGTATTAACTAGTGTTATCTGAGGTAAGATGTATGTCTTAGATGGTATTAATGTCTTCCTTGCTTAAGAAAGACGTGTTGTAAGCTGGTATCACTGTGTTACATCATGTAATGTTTATATGGACGTGTGTTAACACTGGCAAGCAGCACCACATCATGGGGGGACAACCAGAGAAGCTGTCCCAGGCCTAAATCTGGTGGGGACCCAGGAGGGGTTTTGACATGCAGAATAAAACTATCTGTAATACATCTATTTAATCAAGCTGTGAAGGTCAATATGTAGGTCTATGCATCATGTGCAGCTCATCTGATAAATGAATTTTTCCTCTAGTTGTAAAATGGTTTGGTCTGCTGCATTTTCCAGCCTTTCGTGGCTAATTACAGATATTTTCCCATTTGTAGGGGGTCTGTGGCTATTAGTTACTTTAATTCATGCCAAAAAAAGAAAGAAAAAAGGAAGATGGACTGGTTAAGTCAAGTTCTTTAAATATTTGAATATTGCATTAGTATGAGTTATAGTTTCATTATGTATTACAGCCGTTTACATTTGGCGTGTTGTGTGTTACGTGTGTTTCTTTGGGGGCACTTGCTAAATAGTTTGTCTCTAATATGCACTGCACATAAGGTGGCAAGCTTCAGTTAGTACTCAAAGTACCATATACCAAAGTACAATATACATGTGGGTATGTGCATTTAGTTGAGAGTGCAGGTGAAGGTGTGCAGATTAAAATGCAATATTTATTCCATGTGATCTACTTCATAAAAGTGTGTATCACTCCTGCTGTGTGTTTGCCTGTATGTATTTGTGTTCTTTTAACTGCGGGATGCAGCTGTTGTACTCCAGCTGATGACGAGCCTCTTACACTCACAGCTTTAAGGGACATACAGATGCGTGTGACTGCAGGCTTCTCATTATTCACTCACACAGCATGGCTGATTTCACTCACTCCCTCTTTCCCTCTCTCTCTCTGTCTCTCTCTCTCTCACACACACACACAATGTGTGTTTTAAATGTACCAACTATCTGTCCTTGCAGCTGAGTCTTCCCATTACATATGTTGTAATTTGACCTTTTCAGTTGTTTGTAAATTGCAAATGTTTCCTTCGTTTTTCAGAATTTAGAGTAAAGTAAAACATTTTAGTATGTGTGGGATGAAGAGGGTTTGCCAAAGTGTGTGACACAGCTCCTTTTTGGTTTCAGCACTTTTTTGGCATGAGTAAGGGGGAAAGATAGGATGATGGAAAATAGAGAGTATTGCATTCTCTCTCTCTCTCTCTCTTGTCTACTCGCCTTCTCTCATGCACACTCGTGCGTTCCTTCCCTGCTTCTGGTGACTTTGTGAGATTTACAGGGCCATCAGCTGCAGCAGTAGTGTGCCTGTAGAAGCTCAGCATCTCTTCTTGCTCTCATGCACCCAGGCACTTGTGCTGACTCCATCTCTTAGCCTTGCTGACGTGATTGGGCCAGTCGCACAAGATTAGAGCGCCTGACTACACACTCCGGCCAAAAGACACAAAATTCAGGGGTTCCAGCATGCTAAATATAGATCTATTCTCATGCTGGACAGCCAGCGCTGTGTGTGTGTGTGTGTGTGTGTGTGTGTGTGTGTGCATGTCCATGAGTGTATCCCTGTATTGTCTACAAATAATGAAGAGTATGAAGTAGAAGGGTCATGATGTGTGTGGATTCTGGCTATTACACAGCTGAAATTCTTCATACACACACACACACATACACACACACACACACAATCTCATCTACGCGGACAAGACTGCTCCAGAATGTAATAAAGCAGCACATAACTCCTGAGCTCTCTGCATAAACTCCTGAACTCTCTGGGGTCCAGTTCCACTGGCAGGTTAGAGATTATCACACACTCAGACGATGATAATGCTTCTTTTTAATTAAGCATATTTTTAGAAGCACCCTGATGGAAGAACAGCCCAGCAGATGGACAGAACAAGAGAGAAGCTCCAAATTATTTCAGACCCCTGTCAAGCACCCTACTGAGAAAATCAGCTTATAACAGCAAGACCAAATTTACCAGCAAGGATTTGCTAGTGACCATGTAGGAAATATCAAGGGTTTGTTTTCTTGTGGGTTTGTTGTTTGGTGTTTAGACATATTTTGTTAAATTTTAGCATCTATTTGAAAAGTAAGAGGGACAGAAAAGCGCCATAATGGTATAATGTTTGAAACAGTCCCTTGTAAATTCCCCTTTAAACACTCTTATGTTGATAAATGTCTGAGGAATGGTTTTAAAACTTTCTGCTGCTCTATTGAGAATGTTCCTTGATGATGTAACACCACACCAACCAAAGGCTCATGGCTCAGTTGTATACTAGATTAGTTATGTATACATTTGTTATGTAGCCAAATATACAGTACATTTCTACAATAGGTCTATACAGTATGTTGCTTGACAAAAAGTGCAGGGAATAAACAGTCAGAACTACTGAACACCTAGTGGTTAAGCAGTTCATTCTTACTTGGAAAACCTGGAAGCAAGTTCTTCAACTAGGTCAGCTCCACTATCTCATAACTGAAAAATATTTGAAGCCAAAAAAGACACGTTTTCACATTGTCAGCATTAAACACTTTTGCAGTCACTGCACTTTAACTAAATCTTCAGTTTTAGTGAAAACAGTAAATGCAGTGTGTTTTCTTTCTTTTGTCTTTGTTTTCTTGCCTTTGTACATCTCAGGAGGCTTAAAACATCCAAGGAGGATTTTCATGGCCACATTTTTTTCCTCATTGATAACATGAGACAAGCCGCTATTTAAACTGGTCGTGCGCTGTATTTATCCAATCATAGTTTTTGACACAGCAAATAAGAACGTTAACCCAGGGATTAGGAATGTACAGTGTGAAACGTCAGATTACGAATACGAAGGATTAATTGTTAACCTCGGGTAAAGTATGAGCAGTGTGAAACGAGGTAACCCAGGATGCCGTTTACCCGGGGTTTAGAATGGGTTAACTATTTCAAGTGTGGAAAGCCCTATTGTTACCGCTGAGTTACCTTAGGCATTAAGTTGAAAATTATTTTCTATAAATTCTATTTAAATAAACCTTCAATAAACAAAATTCATAATTAATAAGGAAAGTACTATTCAATCAGTCACTAGGGTGTGTATATGCGTATCAAACTAGTGAAATCTTTTGCTTCATTGGAAGGTATTTAAAATGTTTGTTCTTTTTATTGGATGTCGGTTAAACAGAAATAAGTTCACATAAAAACAACATGTTTCATTGTATTACAGTGAATTTCCAAAAGCCCAGACGGTTTGCCTTTCAGATTTAAGCTCTGCAGATGTGTCCCTGTTACACACACTGCTTTTCCATTTGCATAATAGTGTTTGGCATCTTCATTGAGCTGACAAGCAAACACTAAAAACTTCACCCCTCTGCACACACAATCACACACCTGCCATTTTTCTGTCTCTCTTCATTCTTTCGTCCTGTGTTTCTGCAGTCTGCGTGCTTTACACTCAAACGGTGGCGAGCAGGGAGTGGAGAGAGGTGAGTGTGAGTGTGTGTGGAATCTGAATGTAATTGCCGCATCACTCTTCTAATGGTGATTAAATGCTTACTCAGTGCCGAACTTTAACACTCCTCTTTAAACATACATTAGTGTGCCTAAAAGAGGAATACACAGTGGCAACTCACTGAATACATCAGCCAGTCAACAAATTCATAACCCCATGCATTTTGAATTCATAACCCCATGCATTTTGATTTCTGTTCAAATACAAATACACAAATACTACAATTTTTTTTATTGCTATTTGCACATAAGCCGATGTTTCGTTTATTTGCTATAAAAGTTCACTAGGTAGTAGCCTATACAGTAGCATAAGTCAAGTGGGATACCCTCTCGACTTAATTTTGTTTGAGGCTATGTCACTATTAATTATTAATCTCGTCCTGCCCCAGCAAAGTCCATGGTCATGAGCCACTACTGAGAATACTGCTCCAGAATATTTAAGGACATCTATATGAGGTTGTGCAAATGCTAATAAGAGACCAAATCAAGTCATAAAATAGTAAAGGGGTCATATCCTGATTTTTCAACGTTTTTAAATGTTAATTATGTTGTTTATTGGGTGTAATAGAATAGGTTAACAAACGTTAATGTTCAAACAACGCATTATTTTTTAAATAATGTACATTATTGCAGTACTATAACGCCCCTAAAACGCTCCGATTTCTTCAAAGCCCCCCCTTCCGAAAAGCCACGCCTTCTTTCTTCATGGCTGCCTTTGGGCAGGATTATGCTGATAGTGCACGCTGTGACGTAGAGAAATTACGGAAGTAAAGCTGGACTTCGAACGAAGCATTTTGAGCAGGTCTGGAGCAGTGTTCTCTGTTAGACAGAATAAATCCCTTTGGGGGAAAATGTGACTTTTGGGACTTTGCAGAGCTTATACATGCACAAACAGATATGTTACACTCCCAAACAGAAGGAAAACATTAAAAATCATGTTATGACTCCTTTAAAAAGGAGCAGTCAGCATGAGTGGCGAGCATTTGCATGTTGTTAGTGATAACATTTTGCACATTTCATATTTGTATGTTTGTTCCATGCAGTTTGGGAGAACAGAGGCTATCAGTAACACCCTGAACCCAGACTTTGTTCGAAAGTTTATCCTCGATTACTTTTTCGAAGAGAGGCAGAACCTACGCTTTGACCTGTGAGTATCAACAGTGTGTGCATGTGAGTGTAATTGTGTATAGCATCCTTACAGACATTCACCATGGCCTTTTAGTGCAAAACATATCCATGGTTTAGAAACTGTGGGTACATATAGCGTATATCTGTATTAGCTTTACTATTACTGCCTGAACTGTATGAACTTGAAGGAAAACCTGTATAACCATTGTGTGGTGGCTGATGTACTTTTCATTGTGTGGCATATAAAAGTTAATTAAATACCATATTCCTGGAATTCATTAAATAGTTATTTTTTCTACTAGTTCTAAATGCTGGAACAAATAGTTTACTATATACTACTAAACTGATAGCATTGATGACTATTAAACACGGTTAAATCATATTACCATAATAATGTATTATAGCAAAACCAAAACAAACAAGTGAATTTTAAAGCTGCAGTACTGAACTTTTGCCTCTCTATCGCCATCTCTGTTTGAAACATAAAATTGCAAGTTAGTTGCGGAGTTATTATATATATATATATATATATATATATATATATATATATATATATATATATATATATATATATTTTACGTGAGTTGTGCTTCGGCACTGCTCCTCTTCATGGATTAATCTGATGGTTTGAGCTATACATATGTGTTGCTTATTAGCTCTAATACTTGATAACGGAGGTGACTTGGATACGGTTTTCTTGGATTAGTGGTGAGTTGGTCTGTCTCATAGATATCAGAAAATAAGTGCAATTTACCACGTTGGCCATAGCAAAACAAACAAACAAATAAACAGCATAGGAAACTTGATACCTAACTGAATCAAGCGAACAAGTACGCTACCATTAGCTAGCTACCTATTGTGCCACTGAAATGTCTTTACTGTTCAGCAGAAAAAAGCCATCTCTGCATCAGTCTTCAGTCTCTTCAGATCTCTGAGTTTTCGTCACTTTACAAAAGCCATGCTGATATTTATTCTTGTTTTAGCACGAGCTCTGTCGCTCTCTCTTAGACTGCAGGCTCTCCGCAGATCCAGATTTCTTGGTTTTGACAACAGCTGATTCCCCAGATGTCAATGATGATTGAGTTTAGAACTATCCAGATTAAAGCAGCCATCTAGATGACAAGTTTAAATTCTAAGCAACTGTTGTAAGAACAAGCTACAACCACTTCACCATCCTCAGCACACACACGTGATATAGAACCGGCTCTTCTTCTTTCTGTTTACGGACGTTACGTAACCACGCATGATATTTCCCACAAAATCCGACCAGACAGCACAAATTATAAATCATTAATATAAGCTATTTGTTCATTTGTTCATTTGTAACCAAAAGTAATATGTACCACAGCTTTAATAAGTGTGATGTGATTTATTATTATGTTTGAAACCACTACTGTTTTGATGTTGGGGTGTGTGCATTTCAAAGATTCACAACGATTCATGGAACACACACACACACACACACACACACGCCTTGCTTGCTTGAAGTTGCTGAAGTATATAATTTACAGGAAGCGAGAAGTTACATTGAGGTATTATTAACTTCAGTCATCAGTTGTCATCCCACACAAAGATCTCTCTCTCACACACCCCCCCAAACACACACACACACACACACACATATATATATATATATATATATATATATATATATATATATATATATATATATATACATATATATATATATATACAGTGCTGTGAAAAAGTATTTGCCCTGATTTCTTCTGCTTTTGTGTGCATCTCATACTAAATAATTTTAGATCTTCAAACGAAATACAACATAAAACAAAGGCAACCTGAGCAAAAACACAATGCAGTTTTTATTTACTTGTTAATTTTTTTAATGAAGCCAAAAAAAATACACACGTACACAAGCATAATATACAGTTGACCAGGCTTGGTTGATGAGCTTGGGTGATAAAAAGAGGCTTCTCTTCCTGCAGTTAACAATATCTGGCTGTGTCTTTTCTTTGCTTCAGGAGCACTTTCTGGGAACATACAGCAAGACAGCATCAGAATAGGAAATAAAACGAAGGAGAGAGGATATAAAGACCAGAAATTGGTTGTATGTGACTCAGTGAAATGTGTTACAGTAGTAGAAGTGTGTAAAGCCCAGTGAAGGCTATGTGTTTTCCTCCTGTCTTACAGTTTTGTGGACAGAAAGAGTGTACTGATAGCCAGGTGGGAGAATGTGTGTTTTACTGGTGGAATGAGAGGAACATAATCTACAGTGTTTCTACTAAGTTACTTGTCTCTCCCTGCAGGTATGACCTCGACTCAAAGAGTGAAAATCTGTCCAAACATGTAAGTGAGTGACGGTGCCTTATAATCTGCATTATTTGTGTGGCAGTCTGGTTAAATCCATCGATTGTCACCTTGCTAGCTCACACGATGAATGTCAGGCTTTGATTCAGGTTGTTGCATAGCTATGTGCAACATGAAGATGGAAATTACCCTTATTTGGTTTGTAATCAGATATCGGTTGTCAAGTGTCCATGGTGCACTGTGATTGATGCACTGCAATGCATGAATGGAATTTTCATTTTAGTCCAGGAAGGCCTGTAATATCTTTTAAAAAATCGCTATATGAAGGGTTTTCCCAGGTCGCCACACATGTGCTTGTGTGTGTGTGTGTGTGTGTGTGTGTGTAGTCATCTCTCATTAAGGTTTTTATTTTTACCAAAGCATATTAGTATCTAGACATCGAATGGAAATGATTTGTAAGTGCAAATCATCCCCTAGGATTTATAAGGTCAGGAATAGGGGTTACTTAGTATCCATCTGGGGAATTTAGGCAAAAGTAGTGTTTCAAGAAAGAATTTCTTCTTTTCCTTGTTTCAGAACTGACAGATTTATAGCACCACCATTATATCATCTTTTATTAGTTGAAGATTTTAGATGCTGCCAAATAAAATAACCTGAGATTGTTATTAGGCTCATATTATTGATCTTGTCGACTTCTCTTACAGTCTAAACACCTTATACTGACAGTTTCCCACCATTCTATGCCTTTTTTTAAACATTTGTGTTACAAAGCAAGATTTGGAGAGAAAAAAAAATCTTCACAAATACACACAACATGCAGAAAGTACAGGATCTGCAGTGATTACTGAACAACCATCTGCACTGTTACTCCTGTTTAACTCAGGGAGACATTACGAGTATCAGTGGAAAGGATTCTGGCATATCGTTACTCTTAAATTGTGTTTTTATTGTGTTGGGCTTTTGTAAATAACACCCTTGTGTTTAGAACAGTTCTCAATAATTTATGTGGTGTTTTTGCAGCTATATTACAGTGTGGCAGGATCATAAAGCACAAAGACTCCTTTATTGCTGCTTTGTGCTATGAGTGCAAGTGTATCCTTAATCCTTTTTGTGCAAGTGTATCCTTGGGGAGAGCAGCTTTACCTGCTGTGTTTTCCTCTCCTCAGTCAAGTGAAGCTCTGGGCTCAGTGCTCTGTATTAAGGAGCTGACTCAGTGGAAATAATTGCCTAGCTTTCCACATTCTGCTGTTACACATCCGCAATCAAAGGCTAATGTGAATCATTGGTTGTACGAAAGATTGAGTTAATGAAGCAGTGATCTTGAATAATTATCCAGATGAACGGAAGGCATTAGCCTCTGAGTGTCCCATGTGAGTAACTATTAATTGCAAATGCTTTGAGCAACAGCAAGTGGTGAAGTTGACCCTGCTGGCATGTTAAATGTGTGTACTAAGGTAAGGTGAGGCTGTTGTGTAATTTATACCTACACATATTTATTTCTCAGTTGTGTGCATGGTGTATTTTTTTTTTTAAATTTATGATTACAAGCAGTGTGACAAATGGGAGAGACATTTAAGACCATTTAAGACCAAAAGTGTAAGCAAGTGTATGTTTTTATTATTATTTTTATTTCTCCAGCTACTTGTTTAGAGTTTTGTTTAGTGTTCGGGAAACCTGGCACCAAAGCTGTTACATGCTGTTACACTATGTATATCACACCTGCATGTTAAGGGTAAAATAATAATTATGGTTATTTTGCTCAAAATTGATATTACTATTATTTCTTACAATTATTAATCACTGTATTATTTATTCAGTTAAAAAAACAAAGAAAACAGGCTTTTATTTTACTTCATGTATAATGGACTATGCATGTTTATAAATATTAGGTCCAAGTATAAATTGGGGAGTATTCAAAATGGGAATATTGTCTTTAAATGGTATTCCATAGGTTTACCACCACCACCAAAAAAAAGCCTTGGACAAAAGTTGCATTGGAATTTATTTTAGTAGGAAAAGCTTTTGTCTCTACTTTGGATTAGCAGACTGCAATCCCATCCTCAGCCCCTTCTTCCTGGGGTTTCGTCCTGGATTTGGTTAAGAAGCAAGAACTCAACAACAACAAAAACTGTCAGTTGACAAAATAGCATTCTGAGCAGTTGAGTGTATATTAGCCATGTGGCAGAGACACATATAGAAAAAAAAACCCAAAGGCCACACCCACTTTGGGCTTAAATCAAGATACAGATACAAATATTTGGAGAACAAAACAGATACAGATGTGTTACACTTCTTCTACATACCCACACTAGTATGCATTTAAACTCATGGACACATCGTGATATGTAAAACATCTATGATATTGTGTGTGTGTGTGTGCCATCAGGACTTCCTGGGCCAGATGTATTGTACTCTTGGAGAGGTGGTTGGCTCCACAGGTAGTCGTATGGAGAGAACACTCATGTGAGTATTGCATTTGAGCTCTCGCTTCACCCCTTCCGTACCTCTGCCTCTCATGTCATTTACTGAGCACTACTGTACATTCAAATCTCATCAATATACTGTTTGTACCTTGAGTTTATCTGTGTGTTTAATAATGCATACTTACTTTCGTTTGTGTATAGATTGTGTACGCATTGGTGCATCAGTGAATGTGTGAATATTTCATGTGCCTCGAGTGTGTATATGTAGATAAATGAATTATAGGTTCAGTGTACAGGGACAGGTCTAGGCAGCACTACATGATAATGATGATGTATGAATGTACCTTTCCCAAGGAGTTATGTAAGAAGAGATTCATGTATCCGTTCATCTTTTCATTCATCATATGTCAACTAAGACATATTTACATTTACATTTATTCATTTAGCAGACGCTTTTATCTAAAGCGACACACAAATGAGGAAATACAAGCAAAGCGATATATCAAGCGGAGAACAATACAAGTAGTGCTACCTTACAAGATTTAAATTGAGATCTAGAGAAGCAAAGTGTGCAGAGAAGAGGTGTAAGAGCCAGAGTATGTGTTTTTTGTGTTTTTTTTAGGGGTTAGTTAAGTGTTCATTGAAGAGGTGGGTCTTTAGCTGTTTTTTGAAGATAGTGACAGATTCTCCTGCACAGATTGAGGTTGGAAGTTCATTCCACCACCGAGGGACAGTTAGTGTGAAGGTTCTGGAAAGGGACCTTCAGCCACGCTGAGTAGACACTACAAAGCATCAATTGTTAACCGATCACAGATTGCGTGAGGGAAGTAAACCTCAAGGAGAGTGTTGAGGTAGGAGGGTGCTGTTCCAGACAAGGTCTTGTACGTGAGCATTAAGGCCTTGAATTTGATGCTCGGGGCTACAGGAAGCCAGTTTAGGGAGATGAAGAGGGGTATGACATGGGTTCTTTTGGGCTGGTTGAAGACGAGGTGTGCTGCTGCATTCTGAATCATCTGAAGGGGTTTGATGGAGCTGGCTGGGAGACCCGAGAGTAATGCATTGCAATAGTCCAGTTTTGATATGACAAGAGCCTGGACTAGTAGCTGTGTAGCCTGTTCGGTGAGATAGGGTCTGATTTTCTTGATGTTATACAGAATGAACCTACTGTTACGACACGGCGAAATCGGCGCGGCAGCTCACAAAGTGTAGTGCCGCCCAGGGACATGGCGGAGGAGGACTACACTTCCCAGTCATACCCGCGCTCGAGTTCGCCGGAGTTCTAATTATGAACACCTGCAAACACCTAAGGTTATATAAGGGCCTCCCTAGCATTAGCCGCTTGCGAAGTAACCGCTCAGCAGCCTCGTCTCTGTTTGTTTACCAAGCCGATTTTCTTAGAAGTGTTTTCCCTGGTGCTCGACTTAACGCTCGTCTCTCACTACGCTTTTGCCTACGCCCCTGATACATAGCTTGCCTGTTCTGTCCCGATTCAATTCTCGTTCTGGATTCTTTCTCGCGTCATCTCTCCGCTCGCCCGCACTTGTCTCCATCTACGCTTCGTAACACCTACAGGACCGTGCAGTTGTTGAAATGTGGTCTGTAAAGGTCAAGCTGTCATCAGAAGTCACCCCAAGGTTCCTGGCTGTCCTGGTTTGCTTGAGTGTGGCTGAGCCGTACAGTGAAGCTGTACAGTGAATATGTGGGTGAATCAAATGAAAACCGTGTTTTTTTATTGCAAATAGGTGTCACAAAAGTGTATCATTGTTCTATATAATCTCCATTTCATCCGATGCAAGCGTTCCAATGTTTTAATGAGTGTTAATGTTCCTCGATAAGCAATTTGATTACACAATCTAAACTCACACATCCAGTCATCGGGCGCAGTGCTGGCTCAGTGGTTAAGGCTCTGAGATATTGAAGAGAAGCTTAGGACTTGAAGCCCTGGCATTTACAAACTGCCACTGTTGAGTTCTTGGACAAGGCCCTTAACCCTCTCTGCTCCAGGCGCATCATTCAGGGATATCAAGCTCTGATACCAGCATCCTAACACAATGGCACATGCAAAGAATAGAATTACACTGTACTTCATTCATTCATTCATTCATTTGCTTTATCCTGGTCAGGGTCGTGGTGGATCCAGAGCCTATCCCAGGAACTCTGTGCACTAGTCCATTGCAGGGCTCCATGCACAACACATTCACACACTCTTTTACACCTAGGATCAATTTAGGATATTAATAAACTCCATCAATAACCTTTAAATATTTGAAATACATAACTGTACAACACAAATGACAGCAATTACACTCTAACAATAAAGATCTTAGATTAGATAGATATAAATGCATTACCAAATGCATTAATATGTAATATTATCTGGAGCAAGCCAGTAGAAAGTCATTTCAGGTAATTATGTTTTCTTGAAAGCTTTGTGGTATGTATGTGCAATCAGACTCACACAACTACATTGGTTACTCACAAGTAAACATTTTTATCACTTTGAACACAAGAGTAGTCCCATTTATTTAATTTTCAGCTACAGATGCAGTAGACAGCTCAGGTGCAAAATCCTGGAGTATTCTGCTGGCTCAAATTTAGCCTATTACTCAAAAACACTTAAAATTCAACATAGAACCAAATACTCACATCTATCTCCGAACCCAGTTGGAGATAGAAAAAAAGACACCAGCCGTGAGTGAGAAGAAGCAAGGGTCCAGATTTATTGGTTCCGTTCCACCACACGAGATCCACACCGATGAGAATTCTCAGAAGTGATCTGACACCCGGAGCTCAAGCTCCAGTATTTATACTGTATTTACACAGTAGATAACCAATATATTTCAGAAAGACTATGATATCAATACCAATAGGGTTAAAAAAGAGCTCATCTACATTACCATTATGTTTTGAAAAAGGCCTTTCCAATTTACCATTATGTTTTGAAAAAGGCCTTTCCAATTTACCATTAGGTTCTGAAAAAGGGCTTTCCAAGTTACCATTATGTTTTGAAAAAGGGCTTTCCAAGTTACCATTAGGTTCAAAAGTGGAGAGACAAAACAATTTAGAGTGACCTTGGCCTCACTATTATCTCGTGGGGGGGGGGGGGGCAGCTTGACTCAGCTACCCTTATAAATGGCTCCTCATGGTTTTCTCTTAAAATTAAGGCCTTCCTTGCGAGACAAGAATCTTCACCATCTGAATTATGAGTAAGTTACATTTTTCTGTATTTCTAGTTTATAATTTATTTTCATATTTGCTCTATATCTCTATTTTATATATAGTTATACTGCTTGCAAAAATGGTTTACTGTACTTCCTACTTCATAATATCATTATATTACCCTTCTACTATCCTACATATCCTACTACTCTTTATTTTTATATTTTATTATTATAAGATATTACCCTTATAATATCTTAATACTCCTTTTTATTATTCTTATAAAGTTATAATGTTGTGTGTGTGTGTGAGAGAGAGAGACAGAGTGTGTGTGTGTGTGTGTCATGTCTACATGCCCGCCCTTGACTGTACGAGAGTGTGTGTGTGTGTGTTTGCACTCCTTAGCTCTTATACTTCTTTTTGACTTTTTGACTAATAAACCATAGTGTGTTACTCTTAAAGTGTGAATCCAATTCGTCAATATCCGCCTAATACCGCTTCTGTGTGTCTAGGTGCCTGTCGTCATTTTTCCTTCTGTCCTTTACTGGAGGGGCTGGATTTGAATCTGACCATTCTTCCCTCCTCTCACCTGTCAGTCCACCCTACTCTCAGTGGTCTCCTTATTTCACCTTTGCTGACTATCCCATGTCCCCAGGACACACCCCATTTTCTTCCCCCTACTGCTCTCCTCAAGATTACGCACCCACCAGTCCTGTGAATTATCAATAAAATTACATATTACTCATACTAGGTCTCCCTCATGTTTATTTCATGTCATTTTTATCCACAACAATTCCTTTAACACATCTTGAACATATACTGTACTGTACATTTTGATTTATTTATTCAATCATACAGCACAGAATAAACTAACTCTTACAGACTACACTGCAGTTTGTAGCCTTCTTATTAAAAATAAACCACACAGGCTAAATCACACTTCAGTTAACTTTGTACCACAACCACTAAAATCAAGAGGAAACAACACTGCTATCATGTACATCTTCTCTCTGTCTCATGCTGATTCTTCCTCAAGAGGTAAAGCAGTGTGTGTGTGTGTGTGCATGTGTGTGTTTTGTGGTAATTTAGGAGAGTGGCCATCTCGCTGCAACAAAGGGGCTACTGCACATTCAAACCAGATTAAAGACTTGCTCCATTTATCCATCGATCTCTGGCTACACTCTATTCTATCATCCAACGATACTGTAGAAAACTACTTAACGAGATTGAAACAACCATCAGATAGGCATAACAAATACATTGTCTCTTGCTGCATTGTTCTGAATGATTCCTTCATGATTCTTTCTGCTAATTTTTCACCACCAGTCCTCAGCAACTGTGCAAAGAATCAATCGATTGCAGGACACATTGGAGTGAAACAGTTTAAGCTGTGGTTTTTAGTCAGATGATTTTCAGTGTTTCCCACAGATCTGAAATATACCTGGGTAGGGGATCACAGGTTGGGGTGTCCAAGTATGTTTAATAGATACTCATTATATCAGTCTGTACAGGATTTATAAATTTTTTTTGTGATTGTTGTGGGCAAAACTGCGATGGATTGGCACACTGTCCAGGGTGTACCCCGCCTTGTGCCCGATGCTCCCTGGGATAGGCTCCAGGTTCCCCGTGACCCTGAAAAGGATAAGCAGTGTAGAAGATGGATGGATGGATGTTGTGGGCAAAAATGCTTGATTTTGCTTTGTTCAAAATTTGCGATACAATTTATATTTTGTGAGTGTTTTGTGCTTATTTTTGTTTTGCAGAAAACTACTTGAATTCTCAAAATTACAATTGAACAAAATATTTATGTATGTATGTTGGTAAATGAGACCTTTTAGCTGTACTCATGTTTGACGCACATGAATCGAAATGGGCTTTGGATGAATGTGCGTTGTGATGACTCACGTGATGCGTCTCGGCCCAAATCTGCAGAAAATCTGTGGTATTTTTGAAAAAGTGCATGTTCCTCCAAATATTGCGGAGAGGACTTGATTTTGTGTTCATTTCAGAGATCGCGAAATCCTGGAGGGACTGTCATACATCCAATGTTGCATACAATTCTTAGACATCTGACTCATCCAAAGACTTTATTAAAGATCTATCTCAAACAAATAAGTATTCCTTCTCATAATATTTTTGAAAGTTTTTTTAATCTAGCCATAATTAACTGCAGATGTGGAGCTGTGTGTTTAGCGTATGGATGCAAGCTGAAATCAAGTCTCCCAGCCACAACAGTTGAAAACTACTGCAACAGTTTGGCCAAAATTGACAAAAGCAGATTTGATGACTGCAGATGCCTGCTTGAATAAGTCTGTAATTGATTATGTGAATGTATATTCACTGCCAAGAATGTCTTATGTAGCTGTTTTGTGTATTACCCAGTATTTTTATAGTAAAAGTTGTAGCATTACCACAATACTACATGACACAAACTAAAATGTGTTTTTTAGGGGCATTCCTGGTAAAAATTGTGGGACCATCATTGTTAAAGCAGAAGAACTTGGAAATTGTCGGGTAAGACCTCTTGTGTTTTTATTTGCTGTATGGGTTTGTACGCATAATCCTCCTTCTTATCCACGTTTTCTGTTAGACGCAGCTGTAATATGCTGCCTCTATGCTTCTGTCCTTTCCATAAAAAACATTTCTGTTGAATAATTAATATACAATATGCTCAAATACTCACATACACACGTGCGCAAGGCCCACTGTACAGCTGTTTATGTTTTGTTTGTTAGGAATCAGTATTGCTGCAATTTTGTGGAAACAACCTGGATAAGAAGGACTTTTTCGGCAAGTCAGACCCATTCCTTGTCTTCTCCCGCAGCAATGAAGATGGAACGTGAGTTTTTTACCACCTTCAAACAGCATTAAGAGTACTATATATGTCATATTATTATCTATTATAACAGCATTATAACCTATTCTCTAACTCTGTCTAGAATAAAATCAGGACTCATGACATGACTAATGAGCTCAGGAATGAGTTCCTGTGTAGCGTGTCTTCATTTTGGATATACAGTATTTAGATATACACTCACTGTCCACTTTATTAGGAATACCTGTACACCTGCACATTCATGCAGTTAGCAAATCAGTCAATCCTGTGGCAGCAGCTCAATGCAAAAAAAAAAAAACAACCCATGCAGATAAAGGTCAATAGTTTTGGGTAGCGTTCACATCAAACATCTGAACAAAGAAAAAGTGTGATCTCTGTGACTTTAAACATGGCATCGTTGTTGGTGCCAGATGGGCTAGGTTGAGTATTTCAGAAACTGCTGATCTCCTGGGATTTCAACAGTCTCTAGAGTTTACACAAAATGGTGTGAAAAACATGCACATCTCAGCATGCACAGCACACAGAAATTTGCAGTGGATGCACTACAACAGCAGAAGACCACATTGCGTTCTACTCTTGTCTACCAAGAACAGGCATCTGAGGCTATGATGGGCACAGACTCACCCAAACCGGACAGTTGAACTGGACAGAAAGAACTTTTTCCAGTCTTCAACTGTCCAGTTTCTTTGAGTCTGTGCCCATGATGTAAACGCTAGAGACTCTTGTGTGTGAAAATCCCAGGTGATCAGCAGTTTCTGAAATACTCAAACCAGTCCCTCTGGCACCAACAATCATACCACGGTTAAAGTCACAGAGATCACACTTTTCCACATTCTGATGTTTGAAGTGAGCTGAAGCTCTTGAGCTATATCTGCATGATTTTATGCATTAGGCTGCTGCCACATGATTAGCTGATTGGATAACTGCATAAATGAGCAGGTGTACAGGTGTTCCTAATAAAGTGGCCAGTGAGTGTATACTTTTTCTGGATACATTTAGATATATGTATCTGTCTAATGGATGATGTTGCACAGATACACCGTTTGCCATAAGACTGAAGTGGTAAAGAACACACTGGACCCTGTGTGGCAGGCCTTTAAAATCCCAGTTAGAGCGCTGTGCAATGGAGACTATGACAGGTAAGTTCACTGGTCTGAAGTAGTCTAAACTTTTACTACATCTAAACATTGTTTGTGAACAAGGTCAAATGTTTCAGTCATATGGCGTAACACATAGATGTTTTGGATTGTTGTGTTGTTATGTGAAATGTGGGTGCATGCTGCAATAAGCAACAATCGACCACATACAGCAAAATCAGCAGAAAACAGTTTAATGATGTTGCCGTTATTCTGTCAGTTTGGCAGAGAAAGGGTTCACAGGTAGCCAAAAGGCAAATATTGCAACTGAAAGTATCCAAAAACTGATCTGAGGATCTGAAAAAAAATAGAGGCAGTTATAAAGCCCGAGGATGGGCATACAATTTATTTCTATCACATTTAGAAAGGGGAATGCAAACTTGTAAATTATTATTTTGATTTTCTTATGTTATTATAAGATATACGATATTTTATAAGATATTTTATCACATAAGATATTTTATATAAGATCTGAATAGCTATGACACCTTATATAGTAAATATCTTGTTGGTGTAAATTACATGTCTTTATTTTGACCTTTGTGTATGTAAATATTTTCACTCCGCTGTGTAGTGACAGTGTAGTTCTTAGCATTACTTTTGTTAAATTGCCTAGTAGCATGCTTGTGTGAAAATTTCAGCAAAATTATTATAGCATTTTAACACTAACAGCCGATTACATGGTGTTAGCACTGCCTTCATTGAGATGCCAAGACTTAGCAGGTGGTTTTTTATCCTCTCACACTGTCTGCGGACAGATACCGTATGTCAAGACAAATGGGCAAAGATTACTCATCATTCACCATATCATACTTTTTTCTGTGAAATTTTGCTTTGAAAACTCGACTAAAAGTTGATTTTGTGGGCAGTGGTGGGCAGTGGTGGCTTGGCGGTTAAGGCTCTGGGTTATTGATCGGAAGGTTGGGGGTTCAAGCCCCAGCACTGCCAAGTTGCCACTGTTGGGCCCTTGAGCCAGGCCCTTAGCCCTCTCTGCTCCAGGGGCGCTGTATCATGGCTGACCCTGTGCTCTGACCCCAACTTCCTAACATGCTGGGGTATGCGAAGAAAAGAATTTCACTGTGTATATGTGATTAATAAACACTCATTATCATTCCAAAAGCTGATTTTTTTTAATTAACTGTTTTTACAGAACAATAAAAATTGAGGTGTATGACTGGGACAGAGATGGAGGGTGAGACATTTAAGATTTGGCAAAATTCCCATACTAAATTTAATATGCATATATATATAAAGCGGAACGTATAATGCCGTGTGATAATTTGTTTTTCCATAGGCATGACTACATTGGAGAGTTCAAGACCAGCTATAGGGAACTGTCCAAAGGCCAGTCTCAGTTCAGTGTTTGGGAAGTGAGTCTCTCTCTCTCTCTCTCTCTGTCTCTCTGACACACACACACACACACACACACACATATAGACTCTCTTAAGTACCTTGAAAAACATATTGTGATATTAGTATTATAATGTACTGTCTGGATTAAAAAAAGAATGGCAGATATAGGCTTATAATACTAAAGTCACTATATATTTGGACTTATGTACGGTATAAATTTTATATGAAAGCACACATAGAGAGAAAAGAGATCAGTCTATCCCAGTAACAGATGCAAGTGCAGGTTTCCTGGTTTTATTAAAAACCAATGCAGCAAACAAACAAAAGGGCTAAGCATTACTCCAAAATGTGAAATGAACAGCAAACAGACAGTCGTCAAATGTGAAGCAGGATATAGTCCAACAAACATCAAAACAGGTAGTTAACAAATGCTCGGACTTGTCACAGATGCAATGATAGAGCGAGACTTCACAAAGAAGCATTGAGAGTGCATGTTTTTTAAAAGGAGTAGTGTGATCAGCTGACTGAGCAGGATTATGTGCTTGAATGAAGGTGATGAGGTTATGGGCTGAGGATCATGGCAATTATAGTCTGCATCTTTGGGGGTTACAGACAAGACCATGAGTCTTCCTTGTTCAGGATGCACATTAATGTTTTCAGTTTTTAAAATACTTCAATATGAAATGAATGCATGTTTTTATGTAAGCGTGTACTCCTTTCTGAGGTACCTTTCTTTATCCAGGTGTGTTTTACGTAATTGGTTGTTTATTCATTCCAGCTCCTTGTTTCATATCTTCTCTTTTAATTTAAACGTTTTCATAGCTGATTGCTTCCCCTTGAAGCACATAACCTGTGGGTTTAGACTCTTGTTAATAATCTTGCACTGATGAGGCCAAACACAACGGCGCAGCATGCAACAAGGACAAATCAGTGGTGTATCAATAGATAGATCTGTAACGGGACATTTAGCAATTGTTCTCTTATCTTATTTACATCCGCATCACCTACTGTAGCATCAGCTGTTTGTGTTTTACTTACATGTCTTCATGTCCATGCACTGTGGTCTTTATTAATAGTATGATTCAGATGCCGAAGTCATGTTCTGCTCAAAAAATGAGGAGTGTTTTTTTTTCTTCAGGTATTAAACATGAAGAAAAAGAAGAAGAAGAAGAAATACCTCAATTCAGGAACTGTGAGTGCATTCTTGAACTGATATGTTTCTATTTTTAATTTATTACTTCTAAGTACAAGTTTTAGAAATAAAAAAGAAAGGCCACATGTATGTTCTAACAAATGTCATTATTGGTAAGACTTCTTATTGTAGGTCCTACATTATATCTTCATAAGCAATGCACAACACCTTCATAAACTGAATATTAACATTCATAAATGATTACGTATCTCACTTTTTGTAGGCATAGCACTCTATGTGCCCAGTGAATCACATCATCACATCAGCTGTTAGTGCTGGGCTATATGTGAGGAATAAAACTTGGTGTCATGGTGTTATAGGAAAATAATCAACAACAGTGTGGTATGATGTGGATTAGCATGATGCTGAGTTAACATCCCAAAGCTGATGATCATTACTCTCAGAGATGCATAGTTGGAAAATGAATCAACACTGACCAATCAGATAAAAAAAATTCAACTGAGCTGTGGTATAAGATAAGATTTTGCAATAAATTATCATTTTGCAGTGTATCCTGGGTACTATGGAAGTTTCTCCTTCCTTGTTTTTTAAGTTGTTTCTTTTGGGAATAGTTTTTTATTATTATTATTATTAATAATAATAATATACATATTATACATACATAAACATTATGCAATACATTATTATACATACATATACATATATACTGTATATACTAGATATATACTGTATGTGTTTTGTGTGTCAGCTAAACTAAATATTGACACATATTGTGTTTTATGAAAACATTTTCAAGTATTGTGGCATATCGCTCATTCTTAACAGCTATGAATATTTATATGATATTTATGAATGATGTGTGCATTGCTTATAGAAAGTGTAATGCTGTGTTTAAGGGCTGTAAATAGGAAGTGTTTCCAAACTTTTGTCTCAACAGGTGACTCTGCTGTCATGCCTCATAGATGTTGAAGTCACCTTTTTGGATTATATTAAAGGAGGGTGAGCATGAGATTATTCACATGGAGTTCCACTGTATGTGTGTGTGTGTGTGTGGCATGATAGATTTTTGCCTTTCTCTTTGTCTACTTATTATATGTTTGCCTAATCGATGTCTCTGACCCAATAACTGTCAATCACACTGAGCCAAGGAGAGCTATTTTTATTTCGCTTTGCTTTTCTCCTCCCTATCTTGTCAGAAGGCTTGCACTAATAAAAGGCTTTGCTACATTAGAGATGCCATAACAACTCACGCTAAAAATAGCCTGGTCTATTCTTAGCGCAGGTCCTGCTTCTTAAACAGCAGAACAAACACTAGAAGAATTCGATTTGCATAAATGTCTTTTAGTATATAGTATTTACCGTGGCTGACGTCCCTGGTTAAATTTAGCACTAATGTAGAGGGTTTTTTTTTTTTAACAAAAAGGTCTAGAGTTTGAAATATCTGTAGAAAGTGCGCATAGTACACATATATGCTAATTAGCTGTTATCAAGAACAAAGGTTTTCATGCAGCCTGTCACTTTGTATTCTTTTGCAGTACTCAGATTAATTTCACGGTGGCAATCGATTTTACTGCATCAAATGGTGAGCTTATCTTTCCAGAAGATTATTCTATAATTAAATGCTTTCATGTAATAATTCCATGTTACCATAGTCTTCATAGACTCTGTGTTCTCTCTGTATTTGTTCAGTGCCTCCATGCAAACTGAGACAAACTTCTCAACCTCCTCGTCCTCAATCCACGTCTTACCATTTGCATAATACTCACTATGTAATGAAATCGAATACATAATGTTAATTCTTGACTGGATTAAAAACAACAGAAATGACATCACATCATGTATCTTCTCTAATACACCACCCACACATAAGATCTTTCACATGAGTGAATCAGGGATATTAATATAAAAAGTAAATGCTCATTATCTAAAGTGCCAAAGATGAAACTTTTTTATTCTTTCTGTTCTTTTCTATTTGTGCACAGGAAACCCATCCCAGCCTACCTCTCTTCACTACATGAATCCATACCAGCTCAATGCCTATGCCTTGGCTCTGAGAGCTGTGGGTGAGATCATTCAGGACTATGACAGTGATAAGATGTTTCCTGCACTGGGGTTTGGAGCAAAGCTGCCTCCTGATGGCAGGGTATCACATGAGTTTGCCTTGGTGAGCACATCATTGTGTATGGTATCAACTACAGAGGACTATAATTTAACTATGAAAAACAGTCTGTTATTGTCGCAGTAAGCTTGTAGTCAGGCTTAGCTGTGAGTTGGAGGAAGAGTCGCAGAGAACAAGCGTGTAATCAGTGAGTGGTTACACTTGTATATGGTTAAGAATAAAATATATTTATAGGCTGTTTGTGTTACAATGAGTGTGTTTGACTTGACCTGCAAGACTGAACAGACCAACAACAGAAGAAACTTTTGGTTTTGAGTTTATAATTTATTTCAGTTCATAGAAGGGCTGTTGTTGTTATTCTTGATGGTGAATTGGTGTAGGCTAACAAGATTAATTATAATTTTGGCAAGGGACGAGGGCTGCGTGGTAAAGTATTGTCCTCGCTCCTGGGTTACAGCACCACAGTAAAATCCCTTGTAACCACTTAATCATTACCTGCTTTTTGTCTGTGATTTCTCTGCCTGTTTATAGCCAGCGCTTGACCGTACCCTCACTGCCACAACTATTTAAAAACAAAAATAATATATGAAAAAGAACATAGAATGAATGCTTTAGTCAAAGGTGTAGTTTATAAAGTGTTTGTCCATAATAATCATAGAATTTTAAAGATACCTTACAAAATTGATTTTAAAAACATCCCAAGCAATAGATCTGGAGCGTCTCTTTGTTTCAAGCTCTTTACATTTTTTCGCCCACAAATTAGCTTCACCCAAATAGAGCTACTGTGGTCTGCCCTTCTGCTTAAGAGGCATCACATAGCATAATAAGGCTCTTTCCAAAATGGTGCCTTAAGTCTTGTAGTCCTACTCCAATCTGGACCTTGAGGATGTATAGTCTGTGGTCCACAGTTAAATTAATGATGAAAGACACTCACTTTATTTAATTTTTTTCACCATTGTCTTTTATGTTGCTTTTTTGCTGATTGGAGGAAGGGGAAAGCATGTCAGTATTTTCTTGCACTTAACTTTGTCCGTATATAGCAGAGGCCTGTAAATATTACACACTGCTCCTTTAAAGATAAACAAGTAATAGAAAGAAAGCCTAAAAGATTAGGGGATCGAAAGTGAAGGATACAAATGTGCTTTTGTTTTCTTAAGGTTGAGATTTCATTTCAGGGTATTGCCTTCCCTGCACACACAGAGCAACCTGCATACGGTATATGGCTACAAAATTCCATATAGAGAAGTATGTATCTATCTATATTCTATATGGATCCTTAACAGATGCTATGCCCATGGCCCATGGCTACCTACTGTTTGCTAACACAGCTTTCCTCAGTTCATATCGTTGCACACTAGCTCCATATGCTCTTAGCTGAGCATCAAGAATTTAGATTTAATTAAGTAGACAGCTCTGATGTAAGGATGTCTCATACAGGCTAGCAAATGATAGGCATAAAGAGCCCTTCTGGAGCTATCTGTCATAGCTCACACAACCTTGATGAGTGCTGTATGGTTCTGTTTTTCTTTTTGATGTGCATGACTTATTATGTCATATTAAAATATTATGAGATCACATTAGACTGGTTTTAGCATCAGTTCATTGGCTGCCTCTATCCTTTTGAATTACAAAATATCATGTAGATATTATATGGTCTATTTTCTACAAATCTCTTCATGGTATAGTACCTTCATACACTGCTGAATGTCTGATAAACATCGTTCCAAATTAAGTGTCTTAAAATCATCTAGCGCTAGCCTTCTTCATAGGAAATAGTGGTGTTTTGTTTTTACACACAAAAGCTCTGGAACACATTAGCAAGAACCAGTTCTCAAGCGCCATCTATCACTGATTTTAAAAAAGGGCTAAAAACATTTTTTTTCACTTTAGCATTTATTTATTTAGCTTTAGCTTTTGTTATAAGCCTTATTTTTACTGGCACATTACTTTATATTATTTTCATTTTTGTACTTTTGCTCTATTTTTACACAATTCTTAAATATATTATTATATTTTATATTGTTATTTTCTTGAATTGCTTGGGATTTTTTTACATTGTCTTTCTCTGTTCTTTACTTCACAACATAAAACATTTTGAGCTGCATCTTTAAATGAATTAAATGTATCAAGGGTGTTATAAATAAAACTTATTAAACATATTTGAAATTTTTAAACAATAATAAGTAAGTAAGTATTTAATGTGTGTGTGTGTGTGTGTGTGTGTGTGTGTGTGTGTAGAATGGGAACCCAGAAAACCCATACTGCAGCGGTATTGAAGGAGTAATAGAGGCATATTACCAGAGTCTGAAGAGCGTACGTCTCTACGGTCCCACATATTTCTCACCCATTATTAATCATGTTGCAAGGTGGGTAACAGAACAAGTGACCACAGAGACCAGCCACAAAATAAACTACACCTCACTGCACACCAACACACTTGGATTCTGGCAGAAACCTAATGATGAGTCTAACCCACTGTAGCAGCTTGCATGCTGTTGGCATTCATAGACAGATCTGGATACAACTCAGCATATATATAATTTAATAATGACGTAAATGGTATGTTATACTATGTATCGCTGTGATTCTGTATTTGTTTAACCCACTTTGTCTTTTTCTCAGGTATGCATCATTAATAAAGGATGGCTCAGAGTACTTCATCCTCCTCATCATTTCAGATGGAGTTATCTCTGACATGGCTCAGACCAAGGAATCCATTGTAAATGTATGTAGTAAAAAATGTAGCGCTACGGAGCTATTACACCCTATAAGGGAACATAGTGTAATATTAATCTCACTGCATAACTTTGTTTGCAAGCTAGATGTACAGTAAAAGTGCTTACAGTAAAAAGCAACAACTTTTAATGGTCTTGACAGTAGATTTGATGATATTTCAGATGAAAACTGAGGATGTGTGAATAGCTGAATTAGGTTAGAAATCACTCCTACTCACGAAGAGTAGATTTGCCTTGAAGGATAAAATATGAAAGACAAAATGGATCACAAAGAAAGCAAAAACAAATGAGCTATAAATTGCATTCATTTATCATTCCCTCTAAACATAGGACTGAAATGTGATTTTCAAACCACAGAATGAGTTCAGTTTAGACCCTGCCAGCTCTGACAGAGAGTTGTTTATAATATGTCAGCAAGTCTTTATCTCTTCCAGTATTGTCTGAGAGCTGTTCATCCTTTTAGTTTTAGGAGCACACGTTTGTATTTTAGGTCTTATCATTATCAAACAGTCTAGCCATGCCCTGTATCTCTATGTAGCATGCAAGCCTTTTTTTCTGAGGCCTTCACATTGTTCTAGTGCTTTTTTCTGCAAATGATATATTATGCTTGGGAAGTTCCTACTGAAATTTTGTGATTGAATCTTGTTTCTGCTTGAAGGCTTCCTGTCTTCCAATGTCAATTATAATAGTGGGAGTTGGATCAGCTGAATTTGATGGTAAGAGAATCATCAGATATAATGCTTTGTAATGCTACAATAGTAAGGATTGTAATTATGTGGGTGTGGGTGTGCATGTATGAAAGGTTTTTTTTTTTAATTTCCCACTTCACTAAGGTGAATGTAAATGTTTATAAGAATTACAGTCTTAGTGTGTGTGTGTGTGTGTGTGAGTGTGTGTGTGTGTGTGTGTGAAGCAGTCATTTGAAAGCTCCAGTATCCTGCAATGAAAACACTTAGTACACTGAATGCTTCTCCTCAATTATTTGTTTGACAGAAATGGTTGAATTGGATGGGGATGAAGTCAGGATCTCCTCAAGAGGAAGGTTTGCAGAAAGAGATATTGTACAGGTAAGCTCTGGTGCCATTGATGTTTTCTGTGAACACTTATATGTTCTTGTTTTATCACAGTTTAAGCACTATTAGCACCATAACCAAAATAAAATAGTATAGCTCAGTAAAATAAAGAAACATTAATAACAAAAACCAAAGATCTACAGTTTTAAGAGCTTATGAACTGGCAAATTGTAATGGGACTGTAATGAGTGCTTTATTACAGGCACGGCCACTTGGAAGGTAAATTAGTTAGTGTCAGTCTTAATCAGGAGTTAATTTGGGATGGAGGGGGGGCTCAGGGGAGCGGATATCCTGCAATTTTGATAAACATCAAGTAGAGCTCTGGTACTATAATTTGAAGGAAATGTAAATCATAGCATGGCATAATGATGGTACAAGTGATTATTTAATACAGTTTTACAATCATTTCTAGCAAAATGATGTTATTTTAAAATTCCTTTAGTTAACGTCTATGTGTATGTACTTTATGTAATTGGGGTCGACCGATAGTGGATTTTACCGATACCATTAATTATGGTGGGCAGTACCTATCGATACCTGATTAATCAGCCGATAGTTTTTAAAACTTATACTGAATAAAAACAAAACACACTTTTTTTATTACAAAAATAAACAGTACTGACTGTACCATGAAAATGTACTGTACTTTTTAAAATGAAATGAATATATAAATATTAATATATAAACTATTAATAAATATTAAAGTACATAAAAGCTATACATCCAAACTGAACCAAAATGTAACACTACAAATAACAAATAGAGACATCTTAAATGAATCAAAAAACACTTGTTAGTGATAGTTTTTATTTCCCCTTTAGAGGCCACTCTGATACTGTATAGTGACAGTGGACCCTTCTCAGCTGCTCCTGCAATGGATGCAACCAGGAAAAACTATCAGTGTGGATTTTTGCCGATAACAGATAGTTCCAGCAATCTGTTACTGGTGCTGATTAATTAGCAAAACCGATCAATCAGTCGACCTCTAATATGTAATGTAATGTATTTGACCATGAAAGCAAAATGTGCTTATTTTGCTAGTTTATAGTCTTTGCTGTGTCTTGTATTTTATCCAGAAAAATCTGATGATATTTTTATATATTTTACATTATTATATCAAACTGATCAAAAAAATCAGAGCTTCTTAACTGAGATTTGATTCCATAAGTTGCAGTATTTCCTTCTGAAACAGGAACTCAGAATTATGTTATGTTGGACTACACGACAAGCGAAATATGAAGAACAGTAAAGGGATTAACAAGAGCCTTTAACTTACTCTTGCCCTGTATAAATATGAAATTGTGTTCTTGCTCAGTCCGAGGAAGTAGCATATTTCAACACTACAGAGCCCCAAGGTGGTAAAACTCCTCTGAAAATTGCCTGTCCCATAACTGCAACCTTGTATAAATTTCTCCCTCCTTTTACCTGAACCAAGCAATGGTTGGCCAAATGAATAGTGTGAGGCAGGACACACAGCCAAAAATGCAGACAAACGATGTTTGCTGCTAACCAGCTACTACTGTGGAGCAAGACCTGCCTCTGGGAGTGGGATATATGTGGTCCTAGAGAGCATTTATTTAGACGAGCATTTTCCCAAAAGTGATTAACAATGAAATTAAAATAAGAAAATCTCCAAAATACATTTCTGGGGAATTTTTTTCAGATATAGTATAATGTTGGTGTATATAACACAAGTACAGAACGGTACTTAAAAATGACTTAAACACCAGTTTTGATTTCAGGGGCAGGTTAAAGTCTGGCCACTCAATTGTAGTTAGTTTAATTTACCCCTGACAGAAACAGATTCATCATAATCTTGTTAAGTCAGTGTAGTACTCCACATAATTACACATATATTGAGTGGATTCTAACATCGTAGGCACCTATGCAAAATTAGACTGATCGAGATCTGTTACAATTAATCATAGACTGTTTACAGTAAAACAAAGTCACACATATTTCACAGATCATTTATATGTATTCCTTATAGTGCAACTTTCTATTTTAGAGGATTTTAGCTCATTTGAATCCATTTCTTTTTTAACTAAAACGCAACTCTGACATATTGTTCGAAAAACATTTTGCTCACAGTCGACATACGCATAATTTTTTTGCAGTTTGTTCCTTTCCGAGACTACATTGATCCAAGAGGGAATCACATCCTCAGCATGGCCCGTCTGGCCAAAGATGTCCTGGCTGAAATTCCAGACCAGTTCCTACACTACATGAGAACCAGAGGCATCAAACCAAGCTTAACGCCTTCTGCTCACTCTTCCAAACCACTGACACCACTGTCTCACTCTGCAGAGTCATTACAGACGCAGATCTGAAGGGGACCATGGTGGTGCATTGGCTCGTGTACTTAGTTTTCCGCACTTGGTCGAGTATTAGGTTTTCTGAATCATACAGTGGCTGAGTTAGGGAGCCAACAGAGACTTCTACTTTAAAATCTGAATATGACAATTAATAACACAGCTCTCATTTATGAGTTTGATCATGTGAGAGGTTTATTTCTAACTAAAACAATCATCGTTATATGCCTCATACTTTTTGTCTTTTCTTTCAAACGACTGGCTGAGCTATGAACAAAATGTTTACAGTGTTTGTGATTTATACAAGCAGATAATTATATACCTCATGTACACTGAAGGAGCTGAAGCTTTTTGTAATGTACCACTTCCTGTATTTAAAGGAGAGTGAGCATGTTTCGAAGATAGTGTTCAGTCTCTTCAGTTTTATTACTAACCATTCTGGTTTCTTCCACTCCACTGCCACACTGTGTTTCTGAACAAGTCTTAGAGCTATGGAAAGATGGGCCTTATTCTTGGTTATGCACTAATTAGCAACATTTTACAATATGGTTCCTTAATTAATGCCCTTAATTAAAGTTCTTACTAACTTATCAGTAAGTAAGCAAATGTTAGTAATTCCTCAATAATTACTAATACTCTTATACTACTATGTTTGTTTATTTAAATGTAAAGATGTATAAACATGTAAAGGGTAATGATTTAGTAAGTAATATTAAGTTACTATGCTGTCACAACCATAATGACCATGTTATTTCATGTTTGAATCGCTGTGTTATGTGCATTAGAGCATTAGTGTCATACACTGTCCTTACATTGTCATTACACAAGCATTAATTACTGATACATTAATGTTACTTATTATTTTTGGTGCCCCCACAAGTACAATAAATAAATCAGTGCCTTTATCCTTACCATTAAATCACTAGCAACTGTTACACAAAATTGGATAACAAGTCATTACAATTTTGTCAGCATAGTACTGATGATTAGCCCGATTTATTTAGTCACCATAATTGTTTAAAATTAGTTATTAAATTGTTATACTCTCATTATCATTGCTGTTTGTTACATTCAAGAGTTGAGAGAACTGTTTTTTTTTTTTTTAAATGGCCTCTTTGCTAAGTTAGTAAATATTAATCATTAATTAAGGAGCAATGGAACAATGTTATCAAACTAATTTCATGTGTCAGTAATTGATGCTTCTGTAATGACGAAGTAAGGACAGTGTATGACAAGTGAAGCCATTATGGTTTTGTCAGCATAATAATTTATTATTAGTTACTAAGTTATTAGACTTTAGTCAACATAGTGGTTTATTATATGATTAGTAATTATTGAAGAACTGTTATGATAATTTTGTAAAGTGTTACAAAATAAAACACAGCAGTACTGCAGCAGCTTTTGCATACACGAGTATTAAAATAATGCTAGCCAGGAATTAACTGTAGCTATAGAAGCATGTAACTGCATGCACTTTTAATGTGGACTGTGTATTATACTGAACAGTTACAAGGTTTATGTGGTGTATGGAACTTAGGTGCTGTTGAGCAAGAACATTTACTGAAGTATTGCACTTTATGATTGTGGAAAAATTAGAGCACAATTTAGTTTTTAATTTACATTTAAACTTAATCAGGTTCACTTTTGATTTTTGTAGGTTCAAGTGCACTGTTCATTAACAAACACCATTTTTATCCTCCATTCAGATACCATCTTGGGTCTTAAAATAAGACTAAAATGTTCATAAGTCAATAAACCTGTTTAGTGATTTAATCAGGATGTAGTAAAGATGTAGGAAATTTACTTCTACCCTATACGTAGCCTAAATGATTTTCCCCACACAAAGCGAGGAAACTCAGAACTTCATCTATTCAACATGACAAGATGCCAGTTTAAAATGTATACCCGCACATGCTGGCTCACATACTGTATTACCCTTATAAAACATGCATAAACTGCATCAAAGCTTAAAACCTGTCCTAAGAAATGGCTTTTCCCCCTGTCCATTCATCCCATCTATTAAAGGTGTAATACAACTCATGCAATTCCGAGATCTATTATGGCACTGCCTTAATTTTCCGAATAATTAATATTGCTAATCCAAGACAGAAACCACAATGAAAGACAGAAACATAGTTTCTGACATCAGACCTGTTGGCTGAATAATGCATGAAATACCAGTATGTCTTTGGAAAGGAAATGAATTAAAGATAAAAATGAAGAACTCTGGTAAGTCTACATACTAAAAATAAATGAAGGAAAATGAAGAGAGTAAACTGATACAGAGACAGAGAGTGAGTGATACAGTGATAACAAACAATGTACTAAATTGTCTCAGGTTGGAATGTCCTTTGCTGATTGCAATAACAGTACCTATGCTAATCTTGTTCAGTTTGACTTGTGCACTGGTTGTATGTGGATGCTTCATTTGAGATTTTGGGTCTTCTGTCATAGGATTTTGTCACCAGAGCACAAAAATAATTGCTATAATACTGTAGTACTCACCTGTGAAATTAGTATATTTTTGCTTTATTAATTTGTGATCATTCAAAAAAAAAATTATAACACTACTACTTGTTAATTCATGTATTTCTTCATTACATCATTCTTATATTACTATTGCATGCATCATATTCACATGTGCATTGCTTTGAAAAGTGATTAACCTTTTGTATTTATCTCATATTTTTATACCCGCTAATTTTTACAATATCATGGAGTTTGCCTTAATATATCACTGAATTGTTGGATTTATGCCATGCCTTCACTGTATGTTTATTGACTAGGTATATATCCTTTGAAAAATATTTGCTTTAAGATACAGTTTACTTATAGTGTAGTTGCATGATTCCAGCTAAATTAAGCTGGCCATTGTCTAAAACAGAGACTGGCTGTATAATACAAAAAAAAAGTGCATAGCATTTAATAAATTGATGTTACTTATTTCATAATTATTTGCATCTGTAATTGAATATGGAAATGTAGCATAGTATAATATATAGTATATAGTCTCTGGTCTATAAGATTTCATATCACTGACTAGAAAATCACGAAGCTGAGGTCATTACAGTCTTCATTTCCTATTAGTAGGAGGGGAAATGCTAGTTTATTAAATATTTTGAAAATAAACATTTCTAAAACATTCTATAATGTTCGGGCATTTATTTAGATGTTTACTGCTCCACTTTTCCTGCTCTAAATGGTGTGTTGGGTTTGAAATGTATTTTTTCAGCTGTTTTTAAACAGTTCTACTGTCACGTATCGTGACGTAACGGAGATTAGGACGGATGCAAGTGCAGTAGAAACAGGTTTTATTTAAGAGAGACAGGCAGACAAATCCAAAACGTAATCCAAAAACAGGCAAAAGGTCAGGCGATCGCCAAACAGGCATACACAGGGCTAGGCAGGAATCAAGGTCGTGGACACGGAAAATAGGGTCGAGATACAAAACATAAAACTAAACTAACGAACCTAAACATGAAACATGACATGAGCTATGACTATGAATTTAAACATGAAACTATGAACTTTGACTGTGGTTCTCTATCGTAATTTCTTATCAATTCTAACTCATTATTCCGAGCTGTGTGCTGGGAGGCGCGTGGTATATATACAAACATAATCAGCCTCGTAATGGCTGATGGCTGAGGGCAATTCAGACACACGTGAAATAACAACCAATGACAGAACGGGGAGGAGACATAACAGAAACACAAACAAATGCACGAGTCGAAATGTCACGATTGTCAAACAGGGAAAAGCAGGTGCTCGCGCACCTGCTCGTGCACGCGCGCTCACATGCTCCACAGCGCGCTGCTTAAAGGGGAGCTCGTGACATCTACACATTGCTTATATAACCTGGACAAACCTCTGGAAGACAGATTGCTATTGGAAAACTGCAAATAAGTGTGCCTACTCTCTTTATGCAATTATCTGCTTTTGTGTTACATACAGGATGCATCTGATCAGATATTTATAGAGCAGAAAATGTCAAGTTATAAATAGAAAGGACAATCTGCAGTGCCCTCCACTAATATTGCCACCCTTGGTAAATATGAGCAAAGAAGGCTGTGAAAATGTGTCTTTATTGTTTAAACTTTTGATCTTTTGTTTTAAAAAAAAATCTGAAAAATACTCTGCTTTCATGCAGATATCAAACAATTGCAAACACAACACAGGTTTATCAGAAAAAAACCCCAACTTTGTTAAAAATAGGTGTGCAACAATTATTGGCACCAAATACTTTCTGCTACCTCCCTTTGCCAAGATAACAGCTCTGAGTCTTCTGCTATAATGCCTGATGAGGTTGGAGAATACAGTGCTGTGAAAAAGTATTTTTCTCATACTAATGTTTTTCAGAAATTAAAACAAAATCGAAGATAAATCAAAGACAACCTGACTAAACACAAAATACAGTTTTTAAATTATAGTTATTTATTGAAGCAAAATAGTTATCCAATGCCAACTGGGCTGTGTGAAAATGTATTTGCCCCCGTAGTTACTAATTCCTCAAATCTATGAAATGGCATTCATAATGGGGTTCAACTGGACTAGACACAACCAGGCCTGATTACTGCAAACCCTGTTCAATCAAATCAATACTTAAATAGAACTTTTTCAACAGCATGAAGTTGGTTAAAAGGTCGTACCTAGTAACACACTATGCCAAAATTGAATAAAAGTCCAGAAATGATGAGGAAGAAGGTGATTGAAATACATCAGTTTGGGAAGGGTTACAAAGCTATTTCAAAGGCTCTGAGACTCCAAAGGACCACAGTGAGAGCCATTATCTCCAAATGGGGAAAGTCAGCACAGTAGTGAACCTTCCCAGAAATGGTCGACCTTCCAAAACTACTCTTCCAGGAAGTCCCAAAAGACCCAAGGACAACAACAAAGGACCTACAGGCCTCTCTTGCATAAAAGTCACTGTTCATGACTCCACTATCAGAAAGACACTGGGCAAAAATGGCATCCATGGAAGAGTAGTGAAGTAAAAACTACTGCTAACCCAGAAGAACATTAAGGCTTGATGATACTCAAAGCTTTTGGGAGAATGTTCTGTGCACTGATGAGTCAAAAGAGGAACTGTTTGGAAGACAGGGGTCCTGTTACATCCGGCATAAACCAAACACAGAATTCCACAAAAAGAACAAGAAGTGTGATGGTGTGGGGATGCTTTGCTGCTTCTGGGCCTGGGCAACTTGCAGTAATTGAGGGAAACATGAATTCTGCTCTCCACCAGAAAATCCTAAAGGAGAATGTCTGGTCTTCAGTCCATAACTTGCAAACTGGTTTATGCAGCAAGACAAAGATCCAAAGCACAGGAGTAAAGCCTAGTCCTAGAAATAAGTGAAAGACTGATCTTCAGTTATCAGAAGCGTTTGGTTGCAGTTATTGCTGCTAAAGGTGGCACAACCAGATTTTAAGTTTAATGGGGAAATAATTTTTTCACATGGATGATAGGTGTTGGATAACTTTTTTTGCTTCAATAAAAAAACTCTATTGTGTTTTTACTCAGGTTGCCTTTGTTTCATGTATTTCGTTTGAAGATCTAAAACTATTTAGTATGAGATATACGCAAAAACAGAAGAAATCAGTCAATACTTTTTCACAGCACTGTACATGGCAAGGGATCTGAGACCATTCCTCCACACAGAATCTCTCCAGATCCTTCAATTTCCTAGGTCCACGCTGGTGGACTCTCCTCTTCAGTTTCACCCTACAGGTTTTCTATGGGTTTCAAGTCAGGGGACTGGGATGGCCATGATTTTGACCTTGATTTTGTGCACAGTAAACCATTTTTGTGTAGATTTTGATGTATGTTTTGGATCTTTGTCCTGCTGGAAGATCCAACCACAGCCCATTTTAAGCTTTCTGGCCGAGGCAGTCAGGTTTTCATTTAATATTTGTTGATATTTGATAGAGTTCATGATGCCATGCATACTAACAAAATGTCCAGGTCCTTTGGCAGAAATCCAGCCCCAAGACATTAAAGAGCTACCACCATATTTAACTGTGGGCATGAGGTACTTTTCCATATGGCTACCTCTCTGTGTGCACCAAAAGCACCTCTGGTGTTTATTGCCAAAAAGCTCTATTTTGGTTTCATCTGACCATAGAACCCGATCCCATTTGAAGTTCCAGTAGTGTCTGGCAAACTGAAGACACTTGAGTTTGTTTTTGGATGAGAGTAGAGGCCTTTTTTTCGTGAAACCCTTCCAAACAACAGACTTTCTGACCCCAAGATGCAAATAACTTCAGCAATTCTCCAGCTGTGATCCTTGGAGATTTTTTGGCCACTTGAACCATCCTCTTCACAGTGCGTTGAGACAATATAGACACATGTTCAATTCCACGTTGATTCATAACATTTCCAGTTGACTGGAACTTCTTAATTATTAAGCTGATGGTGGAAATGGGCATTTTCAATGCTTGTGCTATTTTCTTATAGCCACTTCCCATATTGTGAAGCTCAACAACCTTTTGCCACACAGTTATATTCCTTGGTCTGACCCATTGTTATGAATGACTAAGGGAATTTGGCCTATGTGTTACCTCATATTTATACCCCTGTGAAACAGGAAGTCATGGTTGGACAATTTCCTGTACCTAGTCACCCAGGTGTACTACAAAATTTAAAATATCAATAAGAATATACTTCAAGTATATTTTTCTCAAATGAATTCATAGGGGTGCCAATAATTGTTGCACACCTATATTTAAAAAAGTTTTTTTTTATAAACCTGTGTTGTGTTTGCAACTGTTTGATATCCACGAGAGCAGAGTATTTTTATGATGTTTTCTAAACTAAAAAAACCCAAAAGGTTAAACAATAAAGACAATTTTTCATCGCCTTCTTTGCTCATATTTACCAAGGATGCCAATATTAGTGGAGGGAACTGTATAATGTACAGGCAATAGCTCTTTTCAGGTAAAGTGACACTGGGGATGATTGTAACACGGGTCAGATATAACACCCTCAATATCTCTGATAACACCCTCAATATCTCTGATATTGACTGTGTGTTATAAGTTTTTTGATTGGAATCACAGCTGTCATATACATGTTCTGGATAATTTGCAATACTGAACCAATAGCTGTGCACAAAAGGTATTCGAATTTATAATATCCGAGTCATTTTATTGTGCTTGTATTGTGCTTGCATTTTATTTGTTTTCTCTTGTAGAAACAGATTTTCCACAAGAGAAAACAAATAAAATGCAAGCACAATACAAGCACAATAAAATGACTCGGATATTATAAATTCGAATACCTTTTGTGCACAGCTATTGGTTCAGTATTGCAAATTATCCAGAACATGTATATGACAGCTGTGATTCCAATCAAAAAACTTATAACACACAGTCACTGTTTAAAATTCAAACTAATTGATTTAAATAATGAAAAAAGCTTCTGAAATATACACTAAAACCACATTTGTTTAAAAATGAGCAATAATGATCCATTGCTATTGTGTGCCACATGATAGGGGAGGCTTGAGGGGGCTTTAGTTACAAAAGATTGAGAACCTCTGGCCTAGGCATGTGTTATTGAAGACTCAGTTCAGGCTATGCAAAATACTTTACTGCCCTCTTCTGTTTGTTTAGGACTCTGGCAATGTGGATTACAGTACATAGATTTGTATTATTCACAACTACACTGATCTTTTACTACATGGTCTTAGACATCCTATTTTGTTTGTATGGGCACCAATATATATATATATATATATATATATATATATATATATATATATATATATATATATATATATATATATTATATCTGCATTATTGAGTCAATTAAAAAAAAAATCCAAAAAAACTTTTACAAAAAAAATTATAATAATGTTACAGGAAAATTACTGTATGTCAGTCAAGAAAGCAACATATTATACAATACACCACTTTTCAGACACAAACCAGAATAAAATCTGTCTGGTTTTATCTGGAAGATAGGGTATGATAACAGAAACAGGTATGACAGTCTCTTGAAGAACTGTGGCAGATTCTCCAAGATGCTCTGAAAAACCTACCAGCTAATTTCCTTAGAAAACGGCACAAAGTGTACCTGAGACGACTGATGCGTTTTTAATCAGCAAATTTGGGTTGTTACACTTAATATTGACTGTGTTTAGTTTATTACTGCTTTTAATAGCCTCATGGATTTGTTATGAACAGATGTTTAATTACATTATTTTGGAAGGCATCTTTGCTTTATAGCCTTCTTTGCATGTACCTAAGCTTTTTGCACAGTACTGTACAGTATGCAAAGTCACCTTCACTTTGCAGAATTTCTGCAGATGTGCCTACAACTTGCACAGTACTGTGTATACCTGTATACAGATGTGAGACAAAGCCAAAGCCAGAACAGATTCAGTGTGTCTTTGCATCGATGCTACACGTCTCTGGACCTGTACAGGAGGAATGAGCATGTGTATATATATATTATGACATCTGCATTATTGAGTCAATTAAAAAAAAAATCCAAAAAAACTTTTACAAAAAAAATTATAATAATGTTACAGGAAAATTACTGTATGTCAGTCAAGAAAGCAACATATTATACAATACACCACTTTTCAGACACTGTTCTTCCAAAAGAGTGCCCTTTCTTAACCATATACACCTTCATTAACGTTTCCTTAGCAATAAATAAAACCGGCTCCAGCCTCCAGATATTCTCTTAGGTTCTGTATTTTTGGTGAATCACACACTGGCTTGATACCAAGTCAAGACAGCAAAATATGACCATACCATTACTGAAGAGTTATTTGAGCATAATTTTGAAATACTACGCTTATCAGCTCTGAATACGTTTAGGATTAAATTTGTAGTACTGTAAATTGTAGTAGCACAATAGTCCTGTAGGTGGCGGCATGAACATTTAATCCACGATTCTCCACAAACCTCTCCGTAAACGAAGAAGACGCGTCGGTTTAACGTCACTTCCGTTTACAGCGCCTAAACTCGAAGGCTGCCATGTTGCAGTGGAAAGGCTGAGCAGGTTTAATAGTGAGTGTGGAGAGATTCCGTCTGGTCAGTGAACTGAAGTCAACCTCCCGAGGATTTACATCAGTTTATTGCGTTAATTTAAGCCTCCTGAGCCGCAGAATGAGCGGAGGGACGCCGTATATCGGGAGTAAAATCAGCCTGATTTCCAAGGCCGAGATTCGCTATGAGGGAATCCTCTACACTATCGACACCGAGAACTCCACAGTCGCTCTCGCGAAAGGTGAGACGCTAACATGCTAACTCCTGATCACAACCCGCTCAAGTCATGAACACGTACGAACAGCTGTGTCGCGTGCACCGGAAATTAAACACCGCATTTACATGTATATACTGCACCTGCAGAGACATTGACAAATTAGCACGTTAGCTAACTAGAAAGTTAAAAAAAAATCAATATTCGTTTAAAAATGAAGCTGAGTTGTTGGGTCTCGGACACTTGGACTAGCAAATGAATAACTAATAATAATGTGGAGCTATATAGACAGCTAGTTAGTTAAATATCTAGCTACTGGATTGATGTTGCTAGCTACATATCTAGATATCACTTGGCCCAATAAAGTTGTTTTGTTAGTAGTTAAATTCATTTATTTACCCTTCTGGTATATTTCTGTATTTATGTGTATGTGTGTGTGTATGTATGTATATATGTATATATATGTATGTATGTGTATATATATATATATATATATATATATATATATATATATATATATATAAATATATAAAAAATACATAAATAAAACGTTGTAAAAAGCACAGTTAATTTAAATATGACTGCAGTGTTTATGCTATAAGTTGACAAAACGGGCTCAACTAAATAGCACGTCATCTAACCGCGACATAATTATCCGTCTAACTGTCCGCAAGCTCCATCATTTGGCTTATAACAGCTTTTCATTATTGTATCCTCATCAGTGTTGGGTAAAGTAATAAAGTAATTGTTACTGGAAGTAAGTGAAATGAGGTAAATATTAAGGGTGATAACATGTATACTTGTTGCTAGAATATGGGTTTGTCCATTCCTTTTACTCATGACTGTGGGATTAATAACTTGTTTTAGTGCGCTCGTTTGGAACTGAGGATCGCCCCACTGACAGACCCATCCTGCCTCGGGATGAGACCTATGAGTACATCATCTTCAGAGGGAGTGACATTAAAGACCTGACTGTTTGTGAACCTCCCAAGCCATCTTTGCCTCAGGACCCTGCAATTGTTCAGGTATTAGATTCATCCTCACATTAAAGCTTTTGTATTGTATGTAACATTTACTTCATGTGGAATGTGAAATCTTGCCACTGATTTGCATTTTTCTTTTCAGTCTTCTATGGGATCTGCTGCACCACCTTCAGGTTTCCAGAGTGGAAACTCTTATGGGTTGTTTAAACAGGCTCCAGTGTCTCCGTACAGCCAGTTCACAGCCAGTCCGTTGGTCTCACCCCCATTTGGGACTGTCGGAGGCAAGTGTTTGTTTCTACATAAAAAACGATGTTCATCCATTCTCGGTGGTTCCTTTATTTTCTTACTAATTTGGTCCTGGCCGATTACCGCCCACCAGCCAGCTCTCCCCTCTCATATGAAAAATACCCCTCAGGGAGGAAGAAGGCTACCTGTAACAGTGCAGCGTAAAGCACTCTGAAGAAAGGGCTATCTGTCCTCTTCCGTCTACATGAGCTCACAGGTGCACGCAACTGGCCGGTGTTGCTGTGATTGACTATGCCTTCCCTCCCACCCTGAGCACGTGGCTGATTTTGCTCTCTTAGCTCCAGGTCACAGATAGATTGACATTGTCAGGATGTAAATTTGCGATGAAAATGTGATTAATTTCTGACTGAATTGAATACTTCTATAATGAATATGCTTTAAAAGTGAATGTAGTAGCAGCAGTATTAATAACGTTATTAGTAATTTATCTTCACTAACCACTCCATCCTGGTCAGGGTAGCGCCTCACAGCCTGGATGGGACACCAGGCCACCATGCACATAATGTACACACCCATTCACATGTAGGGGATGACTTAGAGTACCTGCATTTTTCAGGGAGGTGGGTGAAAATCTGAAAACCCCCCCAAAAACTCCCAACAACTTAAAACTCCATATCCAGACTGAGAGAGAACATGTGAAACTCCATGCAGGCAATAACTGGAGCTCGGGATGAGTAGTGCTAGTTAGAGTGGGTCTAACTGTATGAGTTCTTAAGACTTGTTTAATTTTATTCACAATAGTAAATATTAAAAAGATAAAGTTGTGTATTTGGGGGTGGGGGTAGTAATACTGAAACGGTCCGTATTGCTACACGCTTCACACTATGCAGAATTCAGTGGATCCATAGCATAGCAACCCCCTCCCCCTTTTCCCTTCATCCGAAAGTAGTTATTGTAAACTGCTGTTGTACGTGTGCACTCCTCCATTTTCTACCACAGCTGGCTTGACTGGTGAGAAACGGGTTAACACAGGTCAACTCCTGTGTGCTGTGCTTCATGTAAGTCACAATCACATCTGAAAGCGATTCAGGAGCATGTCATGTGTTGATGGAGTATGTAAAATCAGGAGAAGAATAAATTACACTTTGATTACAGCACTTCAGGGTCCCAGATGTGGCCCAGGCGGAATTAGAGTTCGACACCCCTTTCCTAGGGATGTGACTGCGAGGAAATTTTCCCCACCTGTTAATCGAGATCTGACAACACTGGCAATAGCGGTATCACCGGGGGGGTTCCCTTCCTAGGTTATGAATGCGCATGCGGCCGTGCACATTTCACAATTGCTTTCGAATTAGTGGCGGTTCGGAGCGGCAATTGCTTGAATGGTGGGTTCGTTATTATTCTTAATGGAAAAACACAACAACAAAAAACAGTACAATGAGAAACTCGCTTATATTAAACACAGAACTTTTGAAACCAAATCATCCACCACCGTCTTTTCAGACGAGAGGTTCCTTTTCTTGTTAAGTTCAAGGGTCTGTGTTGCACCAATCATGGTTATTAGTTGCAGGTATTTTTGTTGCATAACAAGCTCACTGCATGCTTAAGAGGTCCGCTTTCTGTTTTTGGTCTGCTTGATATGAATAGCGCACAACAAATTTTCTCTTTTCTATCTTTTAGTTTCTTCACTTCAGGGTGCTTGGAGTACCTTATCCACATGCATATAGTATGTAGTTTTGTTTTTAAAACCCATGTCCTGGTCTGTAGGTCGCAGCAGTCCTGCACTTGACCCATTGCAGAAGAGTCCGCCTGTGGAGTCATCAGCACCAGTGGCCTCGTCAGTCAGAAGTACTGCGCTTGTGAGCCGCAGGAGCCCCATCACGGCACGACTCGGCACGAGTGCTCAGAAGCCCCCGGACACCCCAGAACAGAGGAGGGGCGAGGGCCGGTCTAGACTACGCTCAGGACTCGGGCATGCAGCAGCAGATGCTAACGTAGTTCACTCGGGTTTCCAATCAGCAGGTGAGAATAGAGTGAAACCGAACATTTTCCTAGCTTAGTAAGTTTTCTCATTTTGAAATCTACACAACAGCTAACTATTCTATAATTGTACAGTAGCTTGATAGTAAAGTATCTGATTTACAGAAAAAATTATCAAACCAGACAGAAAAACTCTGATCCACTGAGCTTGTTTGAAGAGGGTTTTTGGAACAAAAACTTAATTGGGAAATTCTAAGCTGGTGTGTGTGTATATATACTTTCTCAGGCATCGATGCACCAAAAGGGGCTGCCCGACCCGAGTCTGATCAATCCAGAGGTGAAAGTAAGGAAGCCCCTAAGCGGCAAGCAGGTTATTATATATATCTGCTCTAACGGTCTTCCACTCAGCCATCCTCTCAGACCCAGAAATTGCATGCCATACTTCAATGTTTTACATCCATTTGATACTTTCATAAATCTGTTTGGTCTTTTTGCACTGTACATCATACAAGGTCCATGGTCTGGCTGATGGTCATGTGCACACATTCCTGTTCATTTTCAGCTCGTTGTTCAAACCTCCCTTTAATCTCCTTAAAGGTTGCTGTCTCATATTTGATACTGTATCAGTAAGTTAAAAAAGCGATGTGGATCAATGAAAATATCTATTTTAATTTTTTTGAATAATGGTGGGTGGTCATGAGTAGGTTGCTTAACATCTCCCTCATGAGTTACAGGTTGCTTTCTAAAATAAATTAATGTTCAATTGGGCCTCTTTAAACACTCAGCCTGTTAGAATTGCGCTGACTGACTTTGGTCCAGACTCAAATGGCCATTTGTTGTGTTCAACAAGAAGTTTTTCGAAGGAAACCAATTGAGTGAAGAAAAGTTGTGTAGGCAGCTTGGCTAGGGAGATAACCTCAGGTCACTACAGGTACTGCAGTAAAGTGATTTATGGATGCTGTTGTCTATGAAATGCAAACAGGGCTGATGTAAAAGTTGCTTTGGTTGTGTGGAATCTTGAAATAATCTTCCATGAATAAGTCATAACTTTGTTGCCCATGAATGCTTTTATATACCAGTCTAAAGCTGCACAGAATAATTTGATTTTTTTTGTGTCTGAAATTGACCAATTCCTTTCATTAGCTTGCTTTCTAAATTTGATGTCTCAATAACCTTTTCTGACTTTATCTCGCATTCCTTCATGCCATCTTCCAGCAGGATTTAATTGTTAATTCAGGTTTCTTTGTCCTGTAGCTGCTGGGCCTCCCGGTCCGCGTCGTGGACGTGGTGGAGGGCATCGGGGGAGAGGCCGTTTCCCTGTGAGAAGAGATGGACCCATGAAATTTGAGAAAGATTTTGATTTTGAGAGCGCCAATGCCCAGTTTAACAAGGAGGAGATTGACAAGGAGTTCCAGAACAAACTCAAGCTTAAAGGTAGTGCAAAAGACATTGTTTATACTGTTAACAGATGTTTTCAAAACTGTGTCTGTTTATAGACAGAAATTTGGTGCACATCTCAGTTATGGCCCGTTTAAATCTTAGCGTTTTGATTTTGAGAAATGTAGGAGTTTATTTGGTTTCATGCAGTTCACTCTATTATGTCAGTGACATGGTACTTGTTTATGCTAGCTAAATTGATGTCACTGATATCTGTGTCCAAATAAATCTAGTGGAACATGGTTACTGAGAAGGCAGGGTGGTATTATGAAGAAGAGTTAATAATAATGTAGCTCAGGATACTAAGCTAGCCCTTACAGGACCTGCTTCAAAAAATTTAATTTTGTATGTATTTTGTGTTTAGATGAGAAGCCAGAGAAGGCTTTGAATGGGGAGGATAAAGGTGACTCGGGGGTGGATACTCAAAACAGTGAGGGTAATGCTGATGAGGAAGATCCATTGGGACCCAACTGCTACTACGACAAGTCCAAGTCTTTCTTTGACAACATCTCGTGCGATGACATGCGGTCGGTACTCATTCTCTGGTTTGCAAAAATTTCCAGCAAATTTCATCTGTATTTTCTCTTATTTTTATTTTTTTCTGTATTTACTTTTGTTTAATGTCCTGCTATTTTATTTCATTTAAAAAAAAAAAAAAACTTTTGATGTGTGAAAGGGGTGGAAAACCGTGTGGATTTTAAAATCCACGGTAATGAAAAACTATAAAGGACATAATTAAAAAGTTATTAAAACAGCAAAAGATTTTTCTTAATACATTTGCACCAAAATTCTGTGAAACTGTAAGTCTTTTTTATCACCATGGAAGAGTGTTTTAATTTTTTATGTCGTTTCGGCTCAGTAAGATTTAAATGGAAGCTGCTGTTCCACACTTCCTGCCGATTCGCATAATTTGCAACAGGGAATGATGTGGTGATGCCAAAACATAAAGATCACCTCTCTGCACAATGGGTCTCCTTTATTAAGCTGGATATGAATGTGTTTATTTGTGCGAAGAAAATCATCCTTTCTCAAACTTTTGTACGTCCTGTGGAAAATTAAAATTTTGGTTTGGTTTAAGCTATCATTTACACACACCTTCACTAAAAATTGATAAATGAGGCCCAATGTGTTTATTTCTTGCAAACATAGATCAATAAACATGTTTCACTTTAAATTGCTAACAGAAATATTTTACCATCTTAATGAACACTAGGAGTCTGCCTAAAATTGGTCTACTTGTGTTTACTTATGAAACTTTATAAAATGCCAATACCCACGTTTTAAGGTATATAATTTCTAAACAGTTAAACTTACTAAAGACAAGAAGTTAAAGTAGAGCTATTAGTAATGTAGGTACACTATTAACTGACAGTTAATCCTGCAGTATTGTTAAAAACGAGAATGAATAAGCGTCCACGAAAGCACATTAAACACTCACAACTGCAAACAGTAACAAACACTGTAATGTGAAACCAACTGAACCAAACAGAACAAGATTCAATGTTACAAAAAAGTACAGACTTTAGCCAAAAAAAGGTATGAAAAATTATGCTTTTTAAAAAAAGCTTACCAGGAGTTGATTGAGTATAATCCAGCTGTGATGAGAGGAAAGATTATTACAATTGTCCTGATGTCCTGTTATTTGTTTGGAGCTGAACACTCTGGTTGTCTAATTGGGGAAATACGAATGCTGGCCAAGTTATCTAGTATCATTCATTTTTTTATATATGTATATGTGTACATATGTATGTGTGTATATACATGTGTATAAAAAATGCCTTGCATTCAAGACTGGGGCTTAAAGTATTTGAAATATTTTCTTTTAAATGTTCTTGGGGATAAATATTTTACAGGGAAAGGAGACAGACGTGGGCAGAGGAGAGGCGAATGAATGCTGAGACCTTTGGGGTCCCATTCCGCCACAACAGAAACCGAGGTGGATTTCGGGGCCGTGGGGGCATGGGCTTCCGTGGTGGACGTGGTCGGGGAAGCAGCCGGGGGGCATTTGGAGCCCAACATGCAGGTGGCAGTGGATTCAGAGGGGGTTACAGAGGAGGCCAGGGAGGAAGACAGTTCTCCAGTTTTGAATACAGGGTAATCTATGCTTCTCATACTATTAAATATTTGTGGTAAGCTTTAAAATGCAAACGTAAAGGTGCACTTTCATTAATGATTATTTAATTATTAGTGTGTTGGACCGATTGAGCTCAGGTTACCCACTTCTTGAATAATAGGGTATTGAGGAATATGGAATGAAATAATCCATCATATAATGATCATTTTGTTAAGTATATTGGGTGTTGGTCTGATTTTGTCTTTATTTTATGCTTTACCCAGAAGGACAACAAAGTAACTGCGTAGTGCAAATGGAAGCTGGAGCCACAGGAAGGTGTATCTTATGGGTATATGAATTTCATCACTACTTTTGACGAGAAGAATGAAGTAAAAATTTACGAGATGTATATTTGTCACCAGCACTGGTATAGACCACTGGAGGAGTGGATATAAATGCAGTCTTCTAAGAGTGGAAATGTTTCAGCCTTTTAAAATGTTAATCTGACACAAATATTTCCAGAAGGGGTAATTTTGTGTATGAACATATTTTAGAGCAACTAATGTTTTTTCTTCAGTGCTAAACTTGTATTTAATAACCAGTTAGCTGTAACCGAGTAGTGTAAATATGCCTTTGATCACTGAAATAGCTTTATTATTATTTTGAATATCTTTTTTCCGTTCCACCTTTTTACTGTATTTTTCTACTTACTCACATTCTTGAAGTCTGTTAGTAGGAATTGTAATGATGCTCGTTCGATTTAACTAGCATGTGGTTGGGTTTCCTTAGGCTGTCCAAACTACTCTGGTACATTAACTGTTTGTGTTTGCTATCTTCACAAAAGAGTAAGTTTCATTGCTTACGGAAACATCTAATCAGTGTGACTAGTAGACATGGATGTTGAGAAGTGAGTGACTAGGAGTTTTCCTCCAGAAAGGTATTTAGGAATTATTTTCCATGCATAGCTACATTGCTTAGAATTGCAAAAGAATTTTTAAAAGGTGATGCTGAAATGTTTCACTTCATATGGAACCAGTCAATAGGCACTTAATCTCTCCTGCCTTGTAGCTGTACTTAATAAGCTGTTATAAGACCAGTGGCTTCATACATGTAAGTATTTACAAACACATTAAGCTAAAGCATATGATGCAATATTACCAAGAATTGCAAGGGCTCAAATGGATAACTCCTTTATATTCTGCACTTCAGTTTGATGTGATATGTCACTAATGATTTAATCTTTTGTTGAACAGAAAGGTGTACATGATTAAATGCTTCCTGTGCTTTAGCATGTATAGCCACATGTTTTTAAAGTTCGAAGTCAGCAGTGATGCCCATATACTTGGATCTTGAATGGTGCAGATTGTTGAGTTCAGCTGTAAGGCAAGTGAATATTAAAAAGAAGGCCGCTAAGGGTGTGTGTCATTTAACACTTATTTGTTTACATTAATCTGCTGAGTTTTAGTGTTGGTCCTGCACTATTTACCAGTGTAGTGAGTAGGTAAACATGTACAGTGAGGCCGTAGAACATAAAGATTTGTGCCATCCTCGACTGCAGAAGGCTGTTTACTTCAGTAGGTTATCGTGGTCCTCTTGCCTTGTCTACACCACTGTATTAGATCGATGTTTATAATGTTGGCAATTAGGTATAGAGCTAATTAATATTCCTTGGTTTCAAAAGCATGTTCATTCAATGAATTGTGACTGGATATCATATTCGAGTGACTGTGTTTATAGTGTACGTGCACAGTGTAAGCTCCTGTCTACACTGTGGTGCATATGAACCCTATTCTGTTTTGTGTTCTTCCTACGTATATGAACTTCTCAAAGACTCGCTGATAATCAGTGCCTCGTTGTGGTGTTTGATTTGCAAACCTTCAGATTTGTTTAAGATCTCTGAAGTAACTGGTAAAATGTTCAAACATGTAAGTAAAATAAGGATGCTTAAGATAGTCAAAATAGCTATTTCTGATTTGTTAATATCTCACAGGATACTTATCATCTTTAACAAATTGAACAATTCTGCCTATTTAAATTAAGCTTCTGAACTTTTCTACCTCACATAGCTTATAAGATGAAAAAATAGACTTTTCTGTGAATGCTCTATACAACACTACATTCACCACAAACCTATATAAGAGTTGTTCACTAATGTAAAAAGTTGGACTGATTTGAAATTTATGTTGTAAATTTTTCTCATAGATGCATGTGAGAAGCTACTTGAATCTCTAATTATAGCTCTAATTATACCATCTCAAAGTTTATTTAAAATACTAATTGAGAAAAAGTAACATTAGTAATAGGCTCTAGTTGGTTTGCTGTCAACACTCAATAAATACCAGCCTCAGCTCTTTTCATTTCTCTAAGCATTTTGTCTTCCCTCAAAGACCCAATTACATGTTTAGCAAGATATATTTTACTCCTTAATTCAGGTTTTAGTTGGGCTTTGTCAAGCATCATATTTGTGGCTCCACCCTGAAATGATTAGCTTTTACCCTCCACTGGCTGTTATTTGATCACTTATTAGTTATGAGTGCGATGGAACAAAATGCCTCTTTGCCTGTTCGTTGTTGGAGCGTTTCAGTTAATCACTAAATACTTTGCAGGAAAAATGTGAGCTTGTGTAAAATACCAAAAAATATTGCAATAGCGCTAGATTTATTTTTATTTTATTGGTCAGTGACATTACTTATTAGAATTGCTAGTATGACATTGCTAGATGGTTATGTTTTGTCGTGTTATTTTTATTAGATTTTCCATGAAGTAAAAATCAGATTGTCTGTTGTATTTTTGTCAAATATTACCATTAGCAATAATTTTTGTTGTTTATTTAAAAGTATTTTGCTAACTGGGTGCTATAGTGCTGTGAAAGTATTTGCACATGTCCTGATTTCTTCTTCTTTTTTTTTTTTTTCTTCTGATGTATCTCATGCTAAATAGTTTTAGATCTTCAAATGAAATACAACATAAAATGAAGGCAACCTGAGTAAACACACAATACAGTTTGTTTATTTTATTGACTGGGGAAAAAAGTTATCAAACACCCATCACCAATGTGAAAAACTAATTGACCCATTAAACTTAAAATCTGGTTGTGCCATCTTTAGCAGCAATAGCTGCAAACAAACGCTTTTCATAGCTGGAGATCAGTCGTTCACAGCGCTGTGGTGGAATTTCGGCCCACTCTTCTTTGCAGAACTGCTTTAGTTCAGCCATGTGGGAGGGTTTTTGAGCCTGCACTGCCTGTTTAGGGTCCTGCAAAAGCATCTCAATTGGTTCAAGTCAGGACTTTGACTAGGCCATTCCAAAATTTTAATTTAGCCTTTTTTGAGCCATTCAGAGTTGGACATACTTCTGTGCTTTGAATCAATTGAGCTTAAGTTTCAACTTATGGACTGAAGACTGGACATTCTCCTTTTGGATTTTCAGGTAGAGAGCATAATTCATGTTTCCCTCAATCATTTCAAGTTGCCCAGGCCCTGAAGCAGCAAAGCATCCCCACACCATCACACTTCCACCACCATGCTTGACAGTAGGTATGATGATCTTTTTGTGGAATTCTGTGTTTGGTTTATGCCAGATGTAACGGGACCTCTGTCTTCCAAACAGTTCCACTATTGACTTGTCAACATTCTCCCAAAAGGTTCGAGGATCATCAAGGGGTGTGTTGGTAAAATTCAGAGGAGCCTTAATGTTCTTCTGGGTTAGCGGTGGTTTTCACCTCCCCACTCTTCCATGGATGCCATTCTTGCCCAGTGTCTTTCTGATAGTGGAGTCATGAACAGTGATCTTTATTGATGCAAGAAGGCCTGTTACTTTTGATTTTATCCTTGGCTTTTTTGTGACTTGCTGGGTGAGTAGTTGCTGTGCTCCTTGAGGAATTTTGGAAGGTCGGCCACCTCTGGGAAAGTTCACTACTTTGTAGAGTTTTTCCCATTTGGAGATAATGGCTCTCACTGTGGTTCTTTGGAGTCCCAGAGCCTTTGAAATAGCTTTGTAACGCTTCCAATACTGATGTATTTCAATCACCTTCTTCCTCATCATTTCTGGAATTTCTTTCAACTGTGGCAATGTGTTACAGGGTAAGACCTTTTAACCAACTTCATGCTGTTGAAAAAGTTCTATTTAAGTGTTGATTTGATTGAACAGGGCTTGCAGTAATCAGGCCTGGTTGTGTCTAGTCTAGCTGAACCCCATTATGAATGTAGTTTCATAGACTTGGGGAATTAGTAACTACGGGGGCAAATACATTTTCACACCGGCCCAGTTGGTATTGGATAACTTTTTTGTGTGTCCATAAATAATAATTTAAAAACTGTATTTTGTTTACTCAGGTTGCCTTTGATTTTTTTTTTTTTTATTTTGTTTTAATTTTCTGAAACAATTTAGTATGCGATATAGACACATACAGAAGAGATCAGGATGAGGCAAATACTTTTTCACAGCACCGTGTGTATGTGTATATCACCATGGTAAAGTACAAGTAGCTACTCATAAAGCAAAACATGCTTTGCATTGAGCAAAATAATTTAGAAAAGCACTTTTGCACTTAATCTCTTCTATCCGATTCTCAATTCCTGATGGCTCATTTCACTCTGCAGTGAACTTTTTATAAAGAAATACTCAGAATATTATTTAGGATTTTCCATGCAGTTTTAAGATACAGACTGTAACTGTATACAGTAGATATCTTATGAAACATTACATGCTACATAGAGAACTAATACCATGATATCCCTTAAGAGCATAGAAGTATTTTATGATTGAACAATTTAAGAGGTTTTGGTGAATCTCATTTTTCATTCATTCTGTTCCAGGTTCTGTCCTGTCCTGTACTTATTAGTTTTCAGGGCAATGTGAAATCCAGGTTTTATTTAGGCAAAAACATTACTCTTTCAATTATGTTAAAACCATTTTCTGCTGATTTAATCATTCATGATTAGCACTCTTGCTAGGATGTGTTTTAGTCAATGTTGGGCGGTCACTGCATGCTGGTGTTGCCACAGAACCCATGACAAAATGTATGGCAATGCTTGTGAGGCAGATACTATTACAGAAATATTGTCTGCTTGTGAGATTGAATATCACCGTTTCCTTCAGTAAGGTTTAACTTGACATTTTTGTCTTTCAAGCATGAGGGGTGTAGCTTGGTGTAAAGGGATTTTTACTCTGAAACTCTAATAAAAAAATGTTAATTATTACCTGCTTCCTGGTGAATTTTGACTTTATTTTTTAATAACATGATTTTACCTTGAAGGAACTTAAGTGTACAGATTGTGGTAAACAGAAGTGGCATATTCACAGGGTGCTTCTCATTTATTTGTGCATCCTTGGTTTCTTTTCTCACTTCCTTTTCCTGCATCTTAGCTCCACCCCCATAGGATGCGAGGGAAGGATGAGATGTGAGGAGAGGGGAATCGAAGCAAGTCAAATGGATTATCTTCGCTTTCTTAATTTCACTTCAAAGCAACATCAATTAATGATGACTGTGCTCAGGTGGATTTAGGGATCTGCAGTTATGTTATTGGAGGTTGGAGTCCCTGTAGGAAATTAAATTACATTAAAGTTGTGCCATTCTAAATCTTAATATTTTGCATATTTGGTTATGCCTACATGCATAAGCCACAAAAAATATATTGTGCATGACCAATGCGTTAATTTAAAATGACCCATCTCTAGGCCTATATAAAGTTCATTATCTGTTGTCAAATATGAGGAGAATTAATTTTTTTAAATGTTTTCATTTTTTAAGTTAAAAACCATGAGTTAGAGTTAATAGCTCCACTACATTAACTAAAGTCCAAAACATGCTTAGAAATGCTCTAAAATGTGTATGGCTGTCAAATATGCTATTGCAGCAATATGGTCTACATTTACAATAACGCCATGCAGCATAATTACATTTATGAGTGGTTAGTGTTCCTGCCATTGTTTGAGATTGTGGCAGATGTAAAGGAGATGGGGAATTTATATGCATCAAGTTTTTTGACTAGAAACAAATCCTGGATAGGATACACCTCTGTATCCTCTCTCGAAGCTCCTCTGGAAGCTTACTCACTCCTCGTTTCTCGCCTCCTCACGGTGCAATTAGAGAACTGATGTGTCCTTCAAGATGACTGACTGACTTCGATTGGTTTTCATGTCACGGGCTGGAGGAGTGAGGAAATGAAGAAGCATCAATTTGAGTATTGAGAAGCACCCACAGATTTAGTTTCAACGTGTTGTGTTGCAGTGCCATCTCAGAACTGGTCACTTATTTACAAGCAGAATTTTTATCAGTTAAATTTATTTAGAAGAATTGTATTTACTTAAGAAGAATTCTTTAGTCATTACAATCTTCCAGTCAATCCCATATAATTTCCTTGGTCATTTTGATGCCATTTGATTTGCTGTAACATTGTATAAGGGATTTGTTTGTTCCAACTGACACACCAATAGGCAAAATACACTCAAAGAACACTTTATTAGGAACACTATACTAACACTGGGTAGGGCCTCCCTTTGCTCTCAAAACAGCCTTAGTTCTTCATGGCATGGATTCCACAAGATGTTGGAAACATTTCAGATTCTAGTTTATGTTGACATGATCGCATCAGGCAATTTCTACAGGTTTTTCAGGTGTGCTTTCATGATGTGTTCATTTGTGTTCATGAAGGGATGTGCCTGTTCAGCAACAATACTCAAGTAGGCTGTGGCATTCAAGAGATAATTGATCGGTATTAACGGGCCCAAAGTGTGCCAAGAAAACATTCCCCACACTATTACACCACCTCCACCAGCCTGGACTGTTGACACTACGCTGGTTGGGTCCTTGGATTCATGTTGTTGGTACCAAATTGTGACCCAACCATCTCTGTGCCTCAGCAGAAATCGAGATTCATCAGAACAGGCTATGTTTTTCCAGTCTTCATCTGTCTAGTTTTGGTGAGCCTGTGCCCACTGCAGCCTCAGCTTTCTGTTGTTGGCTGACAGAAGTGGATCCCGATGTGGTCTTCTTCTGTTGTAACCTGGTGCCTCAAGGTTCGACATTTGCATCCTGAGATGCTTTTCTGCTCATGACAGTTGTATAGAGTGGTTATCTAAGTTACTGTAGCCTTTCTGTCAGCTCAGACCAGTCTGGCCATCCTCCAACCTCTCATCACTGCATTTCTGTTCACAGAACTGCCCCTCACTGGATGTATTTTCTTTATTGCACCATTCTGAGTAAATTCTACACAATTGTGTGAATGAGTAGATGTACAGAGATTCCTAACAAAGTGTTCGGTGAGTGTATGTTTTCAGTCTGTAAAATTAATTAGATGATTCATGTCAATGTGTCAGTTATTAATGGAAGAATTATTGCGCACTCAGGTGATTATCGGTTGATTAAACATGGAAGTTTTATGTAATCTTATCCATTGCATCTATCAAATTCTTCCGTGTGTTAAAATGGATATTGATACATGGTTCTCCTTTTGTACCTCGCATCCTGAGACCCCCTTGCATTTATTATGGCACACAAAATCTTTGACAAAATGTAATTCTAAATGTGTTATTTGGGTTTACTAATTATGAAAGGTAATAATTTATTTGCAATTTGATTATTTTACTGGCACAGTATTACAGTATATACATAGATGTAAACTGTTAAATGCTAAACCCCTTTTTCTGTCTCTTTGGGGGGAAAAAGATGACATGCTATATTCAAACATTAACTACCTCATGCTACAAGAAAGCAGAAATTAAAACATGAAATCTTCCAAATAATATAATCTTGAATTTTCATTATGTGCTTCAGATTTGATTTATTTGTTTATTTTGATATTTTATCTAGATGTTTTTATTTTGTACGCGTCTGTATTTGTAGACTCCAATAGCGTTGATTTGTTTACATTGTTTACATTAGTGTCTATGTATACGATGTGTATATGTATATTTTTAACCTTTGCCCTAAGTACAAATAAAAGGTCTTACAGCACCATCACTAGGTCTATATCTCAAATGGATCTGTATTTCTTACACAAGTGCACCACATGTAAAGGGTATGAAATAAGCGTTTACACGCCCTGCGTAGTGTACTTGATATCCAATAGGTGGCTGTTTGGCCGAGTGGGCGTGGTCTAGTGAGGATTTTTTTTATTGGAGCGACTTCATCTTCTACTTCCTACTGAAGCTCCACGCACACTTATCACTCTGTCCGCCTTTGTATTCGACTGACTTTAGAAATAATCTCTCGACGAGGTCTAGCACCGCCGAAATCTGCTCATCATGGGGTTGACTAACGATCCGAACTACAAGAAACTGGAGCAATGGTACAAATCCAACGGTGCAACCTTGAACATGAGGGAGATGTTCGATGAGGACAAGGACAGATTCTCAAGATTCAGGTAAAGCCAGACAGAGTGGGAATTACTCCTGAAATACTGATGTAACGTGGAGGTAAAGGTGTGAATATAGTATTAATAAGGTGGCATCTGAAAGCGCTCTTTGTTATCTGGACTTTGATGTCGCACAGGATTGCAACACAGGGCCAATAGTGCAATCATACTGCCACAGATCCGGCTAACGAGTCTGTCCTCGCATTGCAATAACTATGTTAATGTAGAAATAACTGTGTGTGTCCTTCCGTCCCTCCCTTAATTAAGTTGTCTTGGCCTGCATTAACCAGCGATAGCGGATGCTAAGCTAGAAAGACAGTATCTAGCTGAGCAGCGTGCAAGGTCATTGATGAGTTTTCAAACATACTCACTGACTGGAATTATATAATTACTCCCGAGCTCGTGCATCGCGACAAATGAAGCATTTTAGGCCAATAATACATGTACATTCATGTCAGGCTTTCGATGTAATTAAAATATTACCGGGCCTCATCTAACTGCGATGGTTTGTTATTTTTGTGGTGTGAGTAGAGGTTTTATATGGAAGCAGGAGCAACACTGGGCCGCTCATTGGTTTGTGTGTGTGTGCGTGCGTGCGTGTTGGTAACAGAGCTACGTGTGAAACTGCACGCACCCCGAGTGTAGTCGTTCAGGCAGATTTTAAATATTTCATAGCAAAACTCCGAACATTTGGAGTCTGTATTTAGTTCCTGTCGAGTTATCTGAAGTCGGTGTATTGCTTACAAATGAATAAAATCCGCCGCTAGTCGCTGCTAAGATTGTGATACACGTCACGTACCTAAACTGGGAGCTTGAACAGGATGGCCAGAGCAATAATTTTGGCTTTATGAAAGGTTCCCCTTTCTGTTCCACCGACGGTTTATTTCCAGACAAGCCACTCTGGGCCTCCTGGCTACTCAGGGACCTTGAAATTGTCCTCGTCTTCTTCACTATATTAACACTTGCATACTGTTTAGGGTGTAAGCAAGCATCTTAATGAATGGTGATTCTTACGGCATAAGAGGGTAATATGGCAACAAGTATCATGTACCCATGTATGTGTAATGTTGCCTAGGTTTGCTAACAAAAAAAGTGGCAACAGAAATCAGTAACCTTCAGTAACTCTTTTATCCTGGTCATGCTCATGGCCTGTTACTCTCAGGAACACTAGGCATGAGGCAGGTATCCACACTAGCTGAGACCCCAGTCCATTTCAGATCATTATGCGCACACGCATTCACATCTGGAGCAAATTCACCTGTTGGCATGTTTTTGGGAAGAAACCAGAAGCAACCTATGACAAGATGGGAACCATACAAACAGTAACCTGAGCTTGGGATCGAATCGGGGACCCTGGAGCTTTGAAGTGTTCATTAAATAACTTTACAAATGAATGAGTTGGCATCTCATCCACAGTGTATTCCCGTCTCACACGCAGTGTTCCCGGGATAAGTTCAGGATGCACTGCAACCCTGAACAGGATAAAGTACAGACATCTGATGATAACCATAATTCTCAAAAATAAGTGTATTCTGATGTTAATATCTTGCATTATTTATATCATATTGTTGTTGTGTAATTTTAGAGATACTATCATATTGTTTTATATCTAAAGTATAAATAAGGCCATGCTTTTTAGTCTGCGCTGCTCTTTTTCTTCCCTAGCGTAACCCTTGAGACAGATGACGGAGATCTACTTTTGGATTATTCAAAGAATCTGATCACTGAAGATATTCTGAAGTTGCTGCTGGACATGGTACAGTCCATTTCCTGTTAGTTCAACAGTCATCTAGTCAATGAAGGCTCATATCTATCAGATGAGCTTTATGAATAAAGTGATTTGTTCATGTTAAATGTTTACATGGGTCAGAATTATGTTACATGAGATTAGAAGTGGTTTGTCTCTATTATACATCATTCTACTGCAGTGGCGTGAAGGCATTGTGGAGTGTGTTAAAGGGGGAGGTTTTGTTTATATCAACTGTCAGACCTCATCAGTCATAAAACCCATCTAGTGGTCACAGTGCTAATGAGCTCCTACTTAATTCCCCCAGCACAGTTTTTGGCTTAATATCCTGCAGATGTTTCTATATCGCTAAACTGTTGGACACATGTTACCCAGTTTCATATATAACAATCATATAATGTAATAAAGCATGTAATTTGTCTTGGCTGTTGTAACATTCAGTCATCATAGGGGGGAGGGGGGAGTTTTGGACAAAATGTCCAAAACTTGGAAGTCCCTGCAGACTAGAACTGGGAACCGGTGAGTGAACTGTTCAGATAATAGTTCCGTCTAAGTACCCAAATGGAGGAAGAATATCAAATGTCCCAGAGCTATTAAGGACCTAGGTTTTGAGTTGCTATTAAATGCAGCCATCTCCAGAATTATTGGCACCCTTCATGAAATTAAGCTAAATTAATTGGACATGCAATAAATGATATTTTAATAGTAAACGTATGAGGAAACTGTATAGGTGTATTTGGTAAAACACTGTTGTTAAAACTTTCATCAAACCTTCCGTTGGAGAGAATTGCAGCATCAAGTTTGTACATGAACCACTTCTCCTTTTCTTGTGTTTAAGCAAGTGGACTGTCCAATGTACTAATATTACATGGGGTGTCTAGTTTTGCCATTCTAAAAAAAAAAAAAAAATTTATATATATATATATGAGAGAATATATTATTTAAAAACATTTATTTTGTATGCTAATTATTTTTACTGGAAGAACAGTAAGCTGTTTCTTTTATTGCTTTTTCTCATTTTCATAAAGGGTGCCAGTATCATGCAGAATCATGAACGTCACTTGCATTTCCAGTAAATTTGATCTGTAAACAAAAAAAGTCCTGTCTGTTTTTTCCCCTGTTCATTGTTAGGCGAGGTCAGTGGGAGTGGAGGCAGCCAGGGAGCGCATGTTTGCTGGAGAAAAGATCAACTTCACTGAGGTACTGTCCAAGATGCAGCTGAATCCCTCACAATAATATACGATTAGATGTCTTCAAATTGTTAATTCTTAATTATTTTGTCAGCACTGAAATGTCCAAGATTCAGTTCTTAAAATTTGTACAGCAAGCATTTTTTAACTTTAATTATAAATTATATAGCAAACCTTAACGGACACAGGGGTTTATTCTTAATTTATATTGTCTGTATTATTCTCTGAAGCCTTGAATACCTTTTACAGAGTGGGACCAGGATGTAATTAAAAAAAAAAACCTCATGTTCTCAGTTTACCACAGCTAACATTTTAAGCTCGTCAAAACAACTTCATATGATTCAGAAACTTTGTGTTTATTAAAGGTCTGTTAGATAAGCATTTACCAATGTTAGATTCAAGAAATATAAAATATACAGTTGTAATCAACATTATTCAACCCCCATTGCAAATCAGGCTTATTGTCAAAAATTTACAGACTTTCAGCTGTTTGCAATGAATAAATCAAACAAAAATTATTTAAATAGTTCCACACAACGAATGCTTCAAGTGGTTTCCCCAAATGCAACTGAAAATGCAACTTATAATGACTTATCCAGTTTCAAAATTATTCAACCCTCTGAATAGAATCCCTCACAACAGCACAAATATGTAAAACAAGTGTTGTCTCAAGCACACCTGAAGCAATTAATCAAGGCCTTCATTAGTTGCACTGGGTGTGCTTGAGCTGGAATACATGAAATACTTGAACTGGCTAGGGGCAGAAAATTCATTAAATACCTGGTCAGGGCAGAAAAAGGAAGCTATCAATGGCTGCAACCAGATTTCTGAGAAACCTGCAGTGTGTGGAAGGCATCATGGATTCATGGAAGTATCAGGAAATCCTAAGAGAAAACTTCATGCTGTCTGTGAGGAAGCTGAAGCTTGGCCATCATTGGACCTTCCTATCAGGACAATGATCCCAAGCATACTTCAAATTCCACCAAGGCTTGGTTGCAGAAGAAGTCCTGGAAGATTCTACAGGGCCATCAGTCACCTGACTTGAACCCCATAGAAAATCTCTGGTGGGATATGAAGAAGGCAGTTGTAGCACGCAAAACCAAGAATATTACTGAACTGGAGGCCATTGCTCATGAGGATTGGCTAAGATTCCTTAGGAACGCTGCCAGAAGCTATGTATCTCATTTGCAGCAGGTCATAACATTTTGACAATAAACCTGATTTGCAATGAGGTATGTATGTATGTATGTATGTATGTCTGTATGTCTGTCTGTCTGTAACTACAATTTAATTATAACTAAAAGCAACATGAAAAACAGTCATATTTTCTGCTGAACTCGAGGGCATGTCAGATTGTGTATTGCGTCTGATTAATAAAATAAATTAAAACAAACTTTAGTGTCCCCTCATTTAACTGCTTAGTATCATTGAGTGGCGAATGACTTGATCATCCATTTAGGATTGGGAGTTTTTCTAGTGAAGCTCTGAAAGATCAGCTCAACTCTGTAGTATTTTTCCATTTATAACATTGTGAGACTTTTTTCCATGTTTATATAATACATCAGGCACTGTAGTCTAGCATGTCAGTGTGCCCACCTGCAAGTAATGAGGACTGGCCAAAGAGGCTGAGTGAGCAGGAACGAAGTCACATTAGTTTCTGAGCCTGACTTAAGCAGATGGCAGATTCTACTTTGGTAGCATTGACGTCACTTGGACCAAATATAGTCCCTACCAATTCTAATTGTTCAGAAGAAAACTGCAAAAAACAGGCAGACATTCCTTAACTTAAAAAAAAAAAAAAAAAAATCATCATTGTGCAGTTGGTTGTAAATTCACCACAGAAGGTATAGATAACGGTAAGAAGCAAATTATGAAAATGCAACCGAGACTTTGATTTTCCCCTTAGATGAGTAGAGAGTAGACGCTCTCTTTGTGCCTCGCCTTTCCTCATTTTATTGTGCATAAGGAGATACCAATAAATTGAATAATCACAAAGCACAATTAGTAGACATTAATCCTGAGTCGTGTATGTGACTAGGGCCGAGCTGTCCTTCATGTTGCCCTGAGAAACCGTGCTAACACCCCTGTCCTGGTGGATGGAAAAGATGTCATGCCTGAGGTGAACAGAGTCCTGGAGAAAATGAAGGGTTTCTGCCACGTGAGTAATTTCTCATTTTATTCTTTTGCAAAATGCATGAGCTACAAATGCTAGCTGTGTTAACGTGTCTGTGTATTTTTGCAGAGAGTGCGCAGTGGAGAGTGGAAAGGCTTCAGTGGTAAAGCCATCACCGATGTTGTGAACATTGGCATTGGTGGATCTGACCTGGTGAGTGGAGCTGACTGTGAAAATCATCAAACTGTCACCAAATTATTACTGAAACATTTAGCTGGTGTAATGGCTACTGTTAATCGAATGTAGTTTACTTTAACAATGTGTATGAATAATGTGGATCACATTTGTGTCTGCCAGGGTCCACTGATGGTGACGGAGGCTCTGAAGCCATATTCTAAAGGTGGCCCAAATGTTTGGTTCGTTTCCAACATCGATGGGACGCATATGGCTAAGACTTTGGCTCAGCTGAATCCAGAAACCACACTTTTTATTATTGCATCCAAGGTTGGTCTCAACACTTCTAACCTCTGGGTCGTACGGCATGCTTTTGTGGAGCTTGTCGATGATCTGGAGTTTGAAGTATGGCTTTTAGTCGTATGATCTAGCACAGTGGACACTCCATCACTAACTGACAGCCTCAAAAAGTGTCAGGTACACAGAGAAAAGTCATTTGTTGAAACATCATTCATGAAGCAAACACCATTTGTTTTATTAATCAGCCTTAATATTAGCATAAATAAACTGACATTATAATAGAACTGAGAGCCCATTTATTCAGTGTTGTATGGAGTAAGTGGAGAACTTGGGCTGTACTCACACTAGGCTATCTGTACCTTGCCCAAGCATGTTTGACCCCCCCAAGTCCAGTTCATTTGACTAATGTGAAAGCCCGGCCCGGTTGAAGTTGTGGGCTCGGGCACGTTTCAGTTGGATTTGCACGGTATGCAAATAGTGTGATCGCAAACCGTGACTGAGCACGGAACTCGAAACGTGACATCAGTGATGCGACTGTTCCGTTTAACAGCATGGTCGGGTTTGTAACGGGTCTGGTTCTCGCCTTATTGATGAACAGGAATTGTAGTCCTCCATTAAAGCTGACAATTCATCCCTCAATGTCAGCTGCCTCCGTTAAAAACCTTTTGATACGTGCAGTATGATTAAATGCAAATTGCTGTGAAGTGAAAACTCCAAATAATCCGCTAAGTAAGTAAAGTTACAATGATTGACTCCATTGTGATGTGCAAGAGTGCTTTTCTTTTTCTTCCCTACAAAACAAAAAGTAGCATTGTAATGACGTAAGCATGCTCCTGGCGGAACGTTAATTACTACAGTGTGAGTGCAGGCCAACGGAGGAGTGGGGAGGGGGACCAATCATGCTTGGGCACGGTACAAGGCAACCGGGCCTAGTGCGAGTATGCCCTTAGATAGCACAGATGGTAATTTGCTTGAATTAGCTACTTGTACATGGGACATTAAATTTTGGACATAAAATTTCTCATGCAGATCTTTTCTATTACTCATGTGTTTAAAAAAATGACCTGCATTAAGTTTATGATTAAAGGTGAGATCAGCTATTTTAAGTCAAAAAAACCTGTTGTAATCACCCCCACTCCCACCCCTGTCTGTCATCTGTCTGTTATCTGGGCAGGCAACAAGACAGCCAGTCAGAAAGCTCCATCTCTCACATTCAGGAGTTTTAGCCTAGGTATGGTTTGGGGGTGTGGCTTTGGCAGGAACAGTAAAGGAAGACTATGTAATGGTTTGGGTTTTGAGTTTCCACACTGAACAAACCAGTTTCAAAACTTTGGTAAATGTCTGCCAAAATTGATAATATTCAAGTATCTATGTTCAGGCATGAAATTGTGTAACAAAGCAAACTTCCTCCTTTTCTCATATGGATAGGTTCCTTACATTTTAAAAAAAAAAAAAAAAAAAAAAAAACTCTTTTGAATCATATGTCAGTACCATGTGTAACAAGTTGCTAAAAATCAAAGGAATATTCTCATCACTGAGTTCAAGAAGTCAGGTGTTTTGGCACATTTTCATGTTTTGTTTTCTTGAGTCAGAGTTGCTTGATGTTATTGAGGAGTTAGCGGAGGTCGATGGACAGCAAAATTTGTCCATTTTTATGCTGTGGTCCTATGATAGTGCAGTGTGTCAGGATCGAGAACAACATTAAAATAGCAGGTACACCCTTATTTGAAATGTGGCTTGTCTGAATGCAACTCCTTGTAACGTTTCAAAATGCGTAGTTAGCACACAATCCGTCTTTATACTCAGTGACAAATGCAATATTAATTTGCTAAGTAAACCAGTTTCTCTCATCTGTAAACCAAGTGACCCCTGGTTTGGGAACCCCCATTTTTAACATTTTGGCACAAAGCACAGCAAGTTTTTAGTTTATTAAAAAAGTATGCAATAAAAGTGTTTAGATTTTCTTCACTTGCTCACCTCGGCTCTTATCAGCACCTGAGAAGACAGTGTAGCAAAGCTAGCGAAAGATATAAAGCTAACACATTGTGTAACTGTTTAAACTCTGCACTCAATGGCCTTGATACAGTATTTACAAATTCTCATGTGTCATTTTGAAATGTCAAGATTCAAATGTCCCGGTGTGTTTGTCTTTTCTAGACTTTCACTACTCAGGAGACCATCACTAATGCAGAATCTGCTAAGGAATGGTTCCTGAAGACTGCGCAGGATGTGAGTGTCCTCTAATACGTTCTGCAATCTGTACGTGCTGCAAGGTTCTGAGTTGACACAGTAATTTGGTTTATTTTGCAGGCTTCTACAGTGGCCAAACATTTCGTGGCTCTCTCCACCAATGGGGTGAGTCAGTCATTCATTCAGAAACTACTTGCAGTATTCATGTGTCTTTATGGCCAATAAATTATTAATGCATGCCAAGTTAAGTGGAAATCTAATTGTTACGTTTCTTCTTCTTCAGCCCAAAGTGAGAGAATTTGGCATCGACACTGAGAACATGTTTGAGTTCTGGGATGTGAGTATGTCACACTGATGCATTTAACCAAAATGGAGCCTTGTGTTAAAAACAAAACCTGGAGGGGTGACTTGCTGCACGCAGTGTCCCTGACCCAGCATGATATTAGTGATTTACTGAGTGACAGATTTGTTCATTGCATGATTTCTTGCAAAATGCCGTGCCTTATAATAGCTATAATAGCTACTTAACAGTGTGCTTGTTCCTTTTAGTGGGTTGGTGGGCGCTATTCGCTGTGGTCGGCTATTGGTTTGTCTATCGCTCTGCACGTAGGTATGTCAGCTCGTGAATGATGCCTCAATGTTGTTTGGAGTTAGGATCAACTATGTGACTAATTTAATGAATGATTTAATAGTAGCCTGCATTGTTGAGTTTGTTTGGGTTTTTTCTTTCCTGCAGGTTTCGACAACTTCGAGCAGCTTCTAGCCGGTGCCCACTGGATGGTGTGTACTTTACAGGTCTTTCTTTACAAGTTTAGAAATGTACAAATCTGTAACATGGTCTTTTCTATAGTTTTACTCTGGCCTGCTTTTTTAAACATATTGGATTTTATTCTGCATGTGTGTGTTCAATGTGGTAAATGTAAACATGCTGATGGAATTGGGAATAGGATCGAGGTAAATTGTCTGACTGATCGATTCCAGACTGTGATCATTCGAAATGGGTTAGATAATTTCTTTGAACACACCTGCAACCTTGATTAGAGTAGCTGAATTTAGTTATTTGAGAACTGGGTACTCTCATGTTGACTGGAAAAATGTTGAAACAAACCTTTTTGAAATTTGAATCCATGATCAGTAAGTCAACATTGGCCTAATAAGAAAGTTATGGGGCCCTGGAGAGGTCACTAAAAAATTTCTTTTGTTCACACAATGCAGTAAAAGATACCAATCAGGTTTATTTATCCTCTCAATTTGCTGATATAATTGAACCTATGTTTCAGTTCATTTGTGCATGTAATTCTCTCTGTTTTGGTCCCATGTCATAGATGGGAATTCAGAATATTAATGCGTGTAATGTGTAGTCCAATCCATATTATGCCAGAATGTCTCAAAACACATTGCCATGCCTAAATACACTTTAATTAAATCTCTATCAATAGTAGAGCAATTTAAAATTGCACTTCTTTAAACTGGGTTATAACCTGCTTATCCACTGAATCATGCTGATTTCTTTAGATGAGGGCAAAAAAATTTACCAAAATGTAGCCACAATTTTATTAATTCACAAACTTGCAAACAAAAGATTTAGAGCCTGAAAAAGTAAATAATTGGCACAGGTTGCAATTTTGGGACTTTATGCATGTACAAGGTGTGTGCGCACACACACATACATACACACATACATACACACATACATATACATATATATATATATATATATATATATATATATATATATATATATAAAAATAACACAGTAGCTCAGCAATTAAATGCATATAAATAACAGGGTCTTGGTTTTTCCTGGTTTGTTTCAGCTCCTCATCTTGACTCTATTTTATAGAGTTAGGGGGGAGAAAAAACAATGAACAATAAGAAGCACTGCCTGTGTACTGAAAACCTTTAAATTTACAACCGTGTTACTGTTTTGTTCTCCATCATCCAGGATAAGCACTTCTGCTCAGCACCACTGGAGAAGAATGTTCCTGTGCTGCTTGCCTTGCTGGGTATCTGGTACATCAACTTCTTCCAGGCTGAGACTCATGCCATGTTGCCCTATGACCAGTACATGCACCGCTTTGCAGCTTACTTCCAGCAGGTCAGTTACGTAAAAACCCACAATGTGTGAAACCCAAGCGGTTGCATTTCATCATGCAGAATGCTGAGCGGAAATGCTGGTTTTGTGAGCTTTGTAGAACAATGTTCTTATTGATGCCGTTTTGTAAGTATTTTTGCAGTGTCATGTGTAATCGATGCCTGATGTTTATAGGGTGACATGGAGTCTAATGGAAAGTACATCAGTAAGAATGGAACTCGGGTGAATTACCACACAGGGCCCATCGTTTGGGGAGAACCCGGGACAAACGGCCAGCATGCTTTCTACCAGCTCATTCACCAAGGTACATAATAAATACTCTGTGTCAAATCATGCTCTGTGCATATTATTGCGTTATACATCATGTACCTGAACATTTACATTATTCACTTAGCAGATGCTTTTATCCAAAGTGACTTACAAATGAGGAAATGCAAGCAAAGCGATATATCAAGCGGATAACAATACGAGTAGTACTACCATACAAGATTTATAATTGAGTTCTAGAGAAGCAAAGTGCACAGAGTAGAGGTGTAAGAGCCAGAATAAGGTGTTTTTTAAAGCCCAAAAGGACCCATGTGACGCCCCTCTTCATCTCACTCTACATCTCCCTCCTCTGGCTTCCTGTAGCTGGACCGCAGAATCTGTCACTATTTTCAAAAAACAGCTAAAGACCCACCTCTTCTGTGAACACCCAAATAACCCCTAAAACGCCAACCCCACATTATATTTAAAAAAAACAAAAAAAAAACACATACTCTTACACCTCTACTCTGTGCACTTTACTTCTCTAGAACTCAATTATAAATCTTGTATGGTAGTACTACTTGTATTGTTCTCTGCTTGATATATTGCTTTGCTTGTATTTCCTCATTTGTAAGTCGCTTTGGATAAAAGCGTCTGCTAAATTAATAAATGTAAAAGGATAATGTGGGGCTGGCAGGTTAGGAGTTAGGTAAGTGTTCAAGGAAGAGGTGGGTCTTTAGCTGTTTTTTGAAAATAGTGACCGATTCTGTGGTCCGGATTGAGGTTGGAAGTTCATTCCACCACTGAGTTAGAGTGAAGGTTCTGGAAAGGGACCTTGAGCCACGCTGAGTAGGTATTACTAAGCATCGGTCATTAATTGATCACGGATTGCGTGAGGGAACGTAAGCCTTCAGGAGAGTGTTGTGGTACGAGGGTGCTGTTCCAGACAAGGTCTTGTACGTGAGCATCAAGGCCTTGAATTTGAACATCTAGTACCACAAATATTTTAGGGTAGAATGTCTGGAATTTGCTGTTGATGTTTTGAGCTAAACTGAAATAACAGATTACTGTGAGTAACTCGCAACACCGAATAGCACCAAAACTGCCTCCACAAGAATACAAGTGTTTGTTTACGTTCGGCATAAACCTTTGCTCTGAATTTGTCTGTATTAATGCACATCATTCTCTGTTGGTTCCTCAGCCATTTTAAACCTCACCACCCCATGGTGCCCTTTCTGCTCTACAGTATATAGAGAAGAAAGCAAAACTGTTTCGAATTCTGCAGTTTATTTAGTCAGCAGTTCTACTATATCATCCAGATATTAATAGTAATTTATTTACTTACTTACTTACTTACTTACTTACTTACTTATTAAACTCCTCAGTGTGAACACTAAAAGTAAGCAATGTGAGACCTGGTTTAAGGTTTCATTCCCCAGTACAAATTGAGCTGTATTAGTATTATCATTATCATTTTATTTTTACTTATTTATTTATTTATTTATTTATTTTTACTTCTGCAGATGATCTGCACCAAAGCAAACGGTTGAATTTTAGTCCCTGAATTTCACAACATTTAACATTAAATGCACATTAGCATATGTTCTGTATAGTAATAAAATATGCAATAAAAGATGACCAGGCATGCTAATCAACAGATTAGTGATTCCCAGAAAATGATTTTCCTATAGCAGCATGCCCTGAAGTTTTCACTACAGCAATTTGCCAATGATTACCTTTTCTTTCTTTTTTTTTTTTTTTTAAAGCAGTTTACAGTTACATTTAATGTTGTGGAATGTCCATGAAACAAGTTAGTTTCTGTTATTATTTGCAGCTATTATACATGGCTTTATATACTGATAGCTTAAATATAAAAACATGCAGTTTGTCAAGAAGTCAGAAAGTGCAACATTCTGTCTCATCACTTTCCTGTGACTGAAAACGTACTGACTATATTACAGAGTGCTGACACTGGACACTGTAAATGTTAAATAAACATCACCTAACAGAAACTGATTTTTTAACTTTATCTGTGTGTGTTTTTCTCATTCTGGGGCATGAAAGCCTTCTTTTAATCTGATGGGTTATCTAATTTTTTTGTAGGGACTCGTATGATTCCAGCTGACTTCCTCATACCTGCTCAATCTCAGCATCCAATCAGAGATAATCTGCATCATAAGGTATGCATTCAGATTGAATTCCATGTGTGATGGAAATAATGAAGCACAAATGAGACTGAAATATTTGTTAGAAGTCCAGTGACTAAAAAAACAACAATTCTGTACAGATGACCTTCACAATGTTGTAAACCTTCATCACAAATCAAATATAACGTACTGGAGAACAGTATTGAGATGTGTGTTGTGCATTTTATCATTGTAATGGATTTTCTGCTTGTTTCAGATCTTGATGGCCAACTTCCTGGCTCAGACTGAGGCTCTGATGAAGGGAAAGACACCAGACGAAGCCAGAAAGGAGCTGGAGGCTGCTGGCATGAGTGGTGATGCTCTGGAGAGTCTCCTGCCCCATAAAGTATTCCAAGGAAACAAGCCAAGCAACTCCATCATTTTCAAGAAGCTGACTCCTTTCATGCTTGGCGCTCTGGTTGGTAAGTGTTGAACATGGTGGTAGGCATACTGTGGGTGTCGTTATATTATATGCTGCTATTATCTTGTTAGTTAGAAGCGTTTCACTAATTGTATGTGTTTTGGGTGTATACGTTTGTATAACCCAGGATAAAATGAAGAGGACAAAGAAATTTGGTTTATGTTTTACAGTTGCTCTTCATTATCACAAAGTAACAAAATGGGCAAATGGTATTAATTATTTATTTATTTTTAATAAAAGATTTCAGTTCAAAATTTAGTTTTCCTTTTTTGAAATTGATATAAATAACTGATAACTTGGATGGCCGCTATATAATAGTCATTACATTTAATGTGTATTTGTATTTTTAGCCATGTATGAGCACAAAATCTTTGTGCAAGGTGTGATGTGGAATATCAACAGTTATGACCAGTGGGGGTGAGTAATAACATTTCCTAAATGTACTCTGAAAGGACTTACAGCATGTGAAAATGACCATTATAAACCTCAGTACTGCACCCTCTCCAAAGTCCTAAGGCTATAATAAAATGGGAGCGAGGGAGCAGTAGGGTGTGCTATTGAACTGTGTTTTAGTGACAAACAGTCTAAAAGAATGCTGTGATCTGTCCTTAGTGTGGAGCTGGGTAAACAGCTGGCGAAGAAGATTGAGCCTGAGCTGCAGGACGATTCTGAGGTCCACACTCACGACGACTCCACCAACGGGCTTATCGGCTTCTTCAAGAAAAATCGTGCATGAATTGCTCAGTTGGACCTTCTGCCGCACCTCTCTGATGGAATCACTAGACTACATATTAAAGCCCTGATGTAGTCTAGGCTTAATTCAAGAGGAATAGCACTTTACCTATGTGACCGTAGTCTATTTGATAGTGTTTGTGCATTGTGAGATTTGACTGTACACATCTGCCTGTTCTAACCTGTAAAAGGAATCTCCATTCTTGTATGCAATGCACGGTCTGTAATGCTGGAATTCCCCTCCCCCCCTCTTTCTACATGCTTTGCCATCTGTCATCTTGGGCTGAACCAGCTGGTCAAAATAAAGATCTATTTATCAATTTGTTGCTTTGTGGGTTTTGGTGATTAAAATGTTGAATAACTATTAAACACTGTTTTAATTTGTTCTTATTTAAATCATGCTCAGGCCCTGAGTCTAAGTAATTATATCTATACCTAAAAATAAAACATGCCATAACAAGGCCCTCTTAAGGCGAGTCAAGGTGCATTCACAAATACATTGATTTTATCGCTGCAAGTCATAAACCAGTTTTCTTGCTGAGAAAAATAACCATTCTGGAGAGAGCGATCTTAGATAAAATTCGCCAGTGTGTTTTTCGGTTATCAGACCCACATCCAGCGGCTTTACCGTGGTTCCTCCCATCAGCGGACCTCCAGACAGTATGCACGTTTACATGCACGTTCAAAGTTTGATTTCGGTCAAGGTAAAGCAATAATTTGACATTTTAAGATGTCATGTAAGTGCTTTAGTCTGACTGAAATCAAACCTCTGAAAGACACTTGACTCGAGCCTGTTGGTCAGGGAGTGATCCATACGCCACACAGCTTACTGATTAAACATGTGACTTTCTTTTATTTTTTATTTTAAATGATTCTGAGCATTATCCCTGTTACAGGCTGTTCTCTCTCTCGCACACACGCACTGCAGACTCACACACTGACAGAAAGAGCCACTAGTCCACTACAGTCTCACTGGCTTTACCACATTAAAAATAGGAAGTATTGAACATAAGTATCAAAAGAGAGAAGTGTGAGGTGTAATTTTGTAATATCAGTTGAAATATGTGGGGATTTTTTAATGAGATTTTATTACTAATAAATAGATAATATATTTCCCCATTGTGGATGACACTGTTTGAATTATTGGCTTAATTTTGAGCAACAATTAAAAAAGGGATGAAACAAAAAGATTTTTTCCTTAATGGTATTATATTACCTACATGTCTTCTCATTTCCCTCTCTCTATTTCAATTTTCCAGTTTCAATTTTAATCATGCCTTTATTTAAAAAACAATATTGCCAAAGCTTTAACACAAAACAGATAATGACAAGAAGAAATATATAGTATAAATACAATATAAAAATAACTCTTACTCACTCCAAATACAATCTAAAAAGTACTTTGGTTACATAGTACAGCCATTTTTGCCTTTTGCTGGTGTTTGATAGATGTGGACAAAGTGGACTTTAATTTCTTTATCTTTATATACTTTAAGTAAGTCATATTAGATCAGTCTCTAACACAAATTATGAGACAAGTACACCTTGACCAAAAACAGCCTTATTTCTATAGATTTTAAACCCATTGTTTTCTAAAATATACAGGACTAGAAATATGTTTTGGTGGCTTTAACATTTTTGGGAGGAGTATTCCCAGATCCCCCATTCATAAATCTTTAGTGACATCCCTGGTTACAGTCAATCCTTTATGAAAGCCTATCTGAAAATTAGCTTGTCATTCACCAATGATACTGATACTGTTATTTAACAATGATACTGTTATTTCACAAAATTATTGTTTTTCATAACTATTGAAATTTAAGAGTCCTCAATAGTAACCATAGACTCTGAACCTCAAAACAGAATACTATTCAGCATAGCTGAAAGTTATCCACATGATGATTCAGAACATTTTACAGTACAACAGACAAAGGTGGTTTTATGATTGCTTGTATATTGCTTGATACCAGTACTTCCAGTTTTGCCCTTAACATTTAACCTACCTGCTACGCAACACAGCAATTAACTGGCCTGCAAAAATATGCCCAGAAGATATATAAAATAAATAAATCTTTTGAATGTTTTCTTATGTTTAAAATCAGTAAAAAGTGAAAACTGATCAGGATTGTGCATTACTGGCATTACATTACATTTGAAATGCAGGTGCTGTAGAGTATCTGAAACAATACACTAATTAATCGGTTCTTATTTCTGGTCAGGTCTCTGGGGACTGGTGAACAATACAGTAGTGCTTGGACATGTGATGGAGAACCGAATGTGAATTTTATTGCCGCTATGAAGGTGACCAAAGTTTTCCTGCATTTAATAAGAGAAGCAAAAGTATACATGACGTTAAGAGTTGATGATAAGACGACAGGTTACAGCCAACAAACTCTACCTGAACCTGCGCACATAAAAAAAGGCAGATTTTGAACTTCCTTGGCTGTGTGTAGGGTGTGGCTTTTATGAGATAGTACAGCTATGTGAAAGGTTAAGCAAAGGGAAGGCTGACTGTGACTCGGTGCAGCTTATTTAAGTGTCAAGGTGGTTTCTCTTCTAGGTGTAGTGGTGAGAATGGAGGTAAGTGGAATGGAGCTCTGGCTGTGTGTGTTGATCGCAACTACCAATGCTGCACTGCTGATGGTGAGATGGAGTAGAAGTCACTTGTCATGGTCAGTGGTTCTCGTGGTGGTGGAGGTGATACTGTGCTATTGGATATCAAACGGAAGTGTGGCAGCGATACTGCTGAGTGCCGGCTGTGGCTGCTGTGTGATCCACTTCACTGCAGGAAGAAAAGAGGACATACTGCCTGTGCAAGGCAAAGCAGTGCTCATTACAGGTAATGTGCTTTACTGTTCAAAGTACTGTTGAAACAGTGATAGTGAAACTTAGTATCTTATTTCTTCAAAGTTCAAAGTTCAAAACCAGTATATGGAATATAAAATCATATAGGGATCCTTTGTTCATGCTTCAATCTGAATTGAAAAAGAAAAAACTGATTATTCTTGAATCTAACCTTTATTCTAATATGTATAGTGTGTATGGTTTAAGTGAAAATCTCTCAGGCATTCTTAGCATTTTTCAAATTGCAGCTGATTTGCTTCTGGATAAGTGTAAACTAAGATGTGGAAATGACTTTTCATGCAGATGTCAATATGCCATTGAACATTTTCCATCGGTATAGAGAATAAAATTAGGACAGTATGTTGTGGAGAACAGGAGAGCCAATATGATGTCAATAATATTATGTTGCTTGCATTACAAAATTATTGTTAAGAAAACAATATTAAGTAAAATGCATTTTTGAAATAAATCCCATTTTACGAGCCTGCGTCAGTTAATAAACTGCGTCAGCTTCTGTATGTACATAGGTATTCATGCGATATACCTTTGGAAAGCTAAGATTCTTGTGATTCGACTGAGACCACCGACATACAAACACTTATAAAACTTAGGCAACTCACCTATGAAACCTCATAATAGTCCTGACAAAAACAGTCTTGTTACACTGGCTGTAGTGTATAGAGTGGATCTATTTCTTTAAGTGGAATCACTCCCCTTAGCATTGATTTCTGATTGGTAATTAGCCATGCGCATTGATATGTTTCACTCTCTTGCTCTGGTTAATACACGAGTTATCTTTACCTCCGAGTGTCTACTTTATTTTTCTCAAGTTGTAGTCTAATACAAAGACACAACACTGGCAAAGGTCAAAACAACCCAATAATGTAAAAAAAAAAATAAAAATTGTCCAAAAAACATTATTAAATCAGTAAATACCCACGGACTGTCGTTGCGTCATTTCAAATTACCGTCAGGTGTGCCTAATCTTTCACGTATAACCTTTCTCGTGTAATCTTTCTCCATTATAACTAAGCTTCGCTTGTGAATATTCATTTGGTGATTCTCCATACTCAAATTGATGCTTCCTCGTTTCCTCACTCCTCCGTCCTCCAGCCCATGACCCGGATATCGATCGACGTCAACCATCTTGAAGGATATATCAGTTCTTTAATTTCACCGCGAGGAACGAGGAGTGAGGATACATAGGTGTATCATGTGCAGAAGTGTTTCTTGTCGAAAAACCTGACGCACGTATAAATTCCCCTCCTCCTTTACATCTGCTACAATCTCAAACAAAAAGTCTTTTGATGGTGTGTTGGAATTTTATGTGAAATATAATTAAATAATAATATACTTACAATGAATATTGTAATTAATTGATCCTTGCGTGTTTGGATATCCAAATTGTTGCATTTCTGTCACCTTCTGCCCTGTATTATAGTCCTTTTATTTTAGAGTTGTCTTTCCAATCCAGTCTTTCTTAAAAATTTAAACATACATTTCCTCATCCTCATGGCATTGATCAGATAGTCCCATTGGATGTTTTCATATTAGGTGAAGTGTGCTGTTGAGATTGCTATGCCCCATTCTCAACTTACTTATTATTGCTTGGTCTTTCCGCTTAGTTCCCTTATCTCTTAAGATACCTACTTTGCTTTGTACAGAGTGCAAATGTCTCTCTTTAATTTCATTATCCCACTGTTGCTGCCATTTTTCATTTACTTTCCTCCACACTATACTTTTCCCTTCTGATTTTGATAACTTAATGTTGATTTCAACATTTCCTTTTTTGACTGCTTCTTTTGCCAATTTATCTGTCTTCTCATTTCGCTGGATACCTGAGTGTGCTGGGACCCACATGAATGTGATATTTATCGCTTATCTGATTAAGCTTGAATAGATAAACAAAATGTCACAACACACATCCTGGTGGCTTGACATTATGCTTGTAAGGGCAGATATAGAATCGCTATATATCAAAATGTTGATGCACCTTGTTTGTTCACTCCACTCTAACACCATCAGTATGACAAATAGTTCAACAGTATAAATATTTGAATAATCAGATGTTCTTTTGTTGTACCCTGCTCGGTAATTAGGCACAGTAAAACCAGCTCCTGTTGCTTCTGCAAGTCTTTTGATCCATCTGTGAAAATCGGAATATTGCCTTTTATTTATATTTCCTGTCCTTATACCTATAATATTCATTTGTTATATCCACAGTTGGACTCCGACCTTTTGATTGACACCTCATTTGAACCAATTGGAGCTTCCATGTCCTGTCCATAGCCTTCAATAGCCAATGACAGTCTGTGCTGAAGGGAAGTGCCTTCCCCCTTTCCTTCGAAAATGTCGAGCCTGTTGCAACCAATTGTGTGGATGAATTTCACTGGCACATCGTATAGCCAATGAAATTCTGAAACATATGATATGCTGCTTTAGTGGCAAGTGTCTCATTTCTCTGTGCGTAAAAGCATGCAAAGCTTTAAATTATGAATATACATTTTTGTAGATGACTGGATGTGTGATGTGATAGCTCTTAGTATCAGCTTTCATTAGTTCCCAAAATTATGAGAAAAATCTAAAGTAATAGCCTTTTTATCCTAGGTATGTGTCCATGGTTACCAAGGGTCCTTTGGAGTCTCCAAAGGGTCATTTTGGTAGAACGCATGGACACACCCTTAGAAAACATGTAAAATATAAATTTTCTTTGGTACTATCATCAAATTTGAACTTGGACTAGAAAAGGCTTCATGCTGTGGTGTAATTGTGTTTTCCAGCTAATAGCTCCCAGCTGTAGTCATCTGTATGGAAAACATAACAGTAATAATCAGGCGGGAAACAACTCTTCTATTTCAGTGTGTTCAAACTTCTATTACTCAATACCAGTAGCACTTACAGTGATTCTGGGGGGAAAACGTCAGATTATCACCTTTCAAAAGAGATCAAATTCATACACGTACTCCAAATGGTTCAGGAACAGCTTTTATTTTACTGTGGGTATGCCTTAGATAGGTATTTTAGGCTAATTTTACAGGAGTTGACCAATGAGCATGTTCTTTAATGAATCACCAGAAAACTGAAAAAATGACTGAAAGAACTATGAGCTTCACTTTGTATTGTATTTTTGTAGGTTTGAAGGTTGTAGGTTTGACAGTAATGTAACCAGATTACAATTTTAAAGTAGTAATTAGTCATCTGTAGTGGATTACTTTTTTTGAGTAACTTACCCAACACTGTGTGTGTGCATGTCTGTGTGTGCGTGTCTGTGTGTTTAACAGGTTGTGACTCTGGTTTTGGATACAATCTTGCTAAAATCCTGGACAAAGCTGGGATAAAGGTGTATGCTGGAGTGCTGGAGGAATTCGGACCTGGCGCACAGAGGCTCAGGGAAGTTTCTTCTGCACAGCTTACCATCCTACAGATGGATATCACTGATATCAACCAAATCTCTGAAGCACATAAGCTTATCAAGAGTCAAATAGGAGAGGCAGGTAAATGCCAAGACAAGTGGCAATAAAAAATTACAGTATTGTACTAGACTTGAGCGCTTGGTGTGGTTAATTCTTTATCAAAACCTGATACAAAGATTTGCTTGTCCTTCAACAGTGATGTATTCTTATTTGACAAAATGATATTATTTTTCATAAAATGTAAGACACTCCTTGCTAATATAGACAAAATGTTTGGACCCTAAAACAATATAACGTTCAGCACAGTCGAAAGTTTGCAGGTGAAAAAACAGGATTTCTTTTTAATAATGAGTGGTCATATGATAGCTTGTAACCTGTGACAACGGTAAAGCCTGTTTTGTCACTTGACCTACTACTACACAACAAATATAAGCAAACCGGCCTGCGAAATATTTCGTAGAGGTATTAAATAGATACCAGCATTTTCAAAGGTTGGCAGTTTTTGGCTTTAAGGTTTAAAATCAAATAACTATGAGAAATACCCAAAAGTGAAAACTGATAAGATTTTACATTATATTATATTTGAAATGCAGGCGCTGTAGAGTATCTGAAATAATACCCTGATTTATGAGTTCTTATTTCTGGTCAGGTCTTTGGGGACTGGTGAACAATGCAGGAGTGCTTGGACATACATGTGATGGAGAACTTCTTCCCATGAGAATATTAAGAAAAATCATGAATGTGAATTTTATTGCTGGTGTGGAGGTGACCAAAGTTTTCCTGCCTTTGATAAGACAAGCACAAGGAAGGATTGTGTGTGTATCCAGTATGTCAGGTATGTTGTGTTGTCTACTCTGTAGATAACTATATTATGGTTATTTCACATAGGTTTGTAGCATCATGCCCAATAAAGGTATATAAAGGCTTTATGTGTGATTTTGTCTTTATCTTAATCTTAAAATCATATTTAAGATAACAGGCTAGATAAAATCTGTTTACCAACATGACTTTTAGTGTCAGGACATTATCATGTCAGCACACATTTTTAGATTATAAAGGAAGATTGTAAAATAACGTCAAAACACAGCCCAGTCTATTGGATATTGTCTTGTTTGGTGGTTTAATCTGTAAGTTTTATTACAAATGTCTTGTTCTTCCTTGGACCCCATTTTGTTCATTGCATTGGTTAAATAGAACGCAACACTGCACATACAGGTGCATCTCAAAAATTTTAATATTGTGTAAAAGTTACTTTTTTTTCTGTAAATTAACTCAAAGTGGAATTTTCATATATTCTAGATTCATTACACATAAAATGAAATATTTTGTTTTAATCTTGATGATTACGGCTTACAGCTCCATGGAAATCAAAAATCCAGTATCTCAAAATATTAGAATAAAGAATTTATAATACAGAAATGTCGACCTTCTGAAAAGTATGTTAATTTATGCACTCAATACATGGTCGGGGCTTTAATCCTTTTGCATGAATTACTGCATCAATGCGGCGTGGCACTGCTGAGGTGTTATGGAAGCCTAGGCTGCTTTGATAGTGGCCTTCAGCTCGTCTGCATTGTTGGGTCTGGTGTCTCATAGATTCTTTACGGGGTTCAGGTCAGGCGAGTTGGTTGGCCAATCAAGCACAGTAATACCATGTTCATGAGTTTTTGAGTTAATTATCTGATTAGAGATCTTCTCAGGTCAGCATTTCTGTATTATAAATTATTTATTATAATATTTTGAGATACTGGATTGTTCATTTCCATGAGATGTAAGCTGTATAATAAAAATTAAAAAAAAGGCTTCAATCATTTCACATTATCCATCCATCCATCCATCTTCTACACCGCTTATCCTGCCTTCAGGGTCACGGGGAAACCTGGAGTCTATTACAGGGAGCATCGGGCACAAGGTGGGGTACACACTGGACAGGGTGCCAATCCATCACAGGGCACAATCACATACACATTCACGCACCCGTTCATACACTATGGACACTTTGGACATGCCAATCAGCCTACCATGCATGTCATTGGACTGGGGGAGGAAACCAAAGTACCTGGAGGAAACCCCTGCAGCACGGGGAGAACATGCAAACTCCGCACACACAGGGCCACGGTGGGAATTGAACCCCGAACCCTGGAGGTGCGAGGTGAACGTGCTGAACACTAAGCCACCATGTGCCCCATTTCACATTGTGTAATGAATCTAGAAAATATGAAAGTTAAACTTTTTGAATTAAATTATGGAAAAAAATGAACTTTTCCTCGATATTCAAATTTTTAGAGACGCACTTGTAAAATTAAAAGTGTAACTGAATTGTCAGTAAATGCATACTATTCATTTCAATTGAACCATCCTGTGATCCTACATGCATTTATGTAAATCTTTATTTCAATGGATTTTCCTAGGAGAAGTTCCGTTTCCTGGTTTTGCTGCATATGGAGCATCTAAAGCAGCTGTACTTTCTTACTATGGAGCTCTGAGACAGGAACTGTCTCGCTGGCGTGTTAAAGTAGTCATTGTTCAGCCAGGGGGCTTTAAGACAAGTAAGTACTCAACCAGATATTGTTACACAGTTTGTATTAGATTTACACCATAACCCACTGTATTTAATATGTCCAGGTATTTTCACATTATCACTTTCATCCAGTCAAAAAAACAATATTTCTGCATCAGATATTTTAGGTAATCAAGAGGACTGGATTAAAATCCAAAAGGAGATCCTCAGCACTCAGCCCCGAGAAGTAATAGATGTATATGGAGAAGAGTACATCTGCTCTATGCAGCACCGTTTAAGTAATATGAGTGCTCACGCCTGTACCGATTTCAAGCCAGTTCTGGATGATTTACAACACGCATTACTCTCAGAAAAACCAAGGCCCTTTTACCACCCGGGACACACCGCCTGGGCCATTCCAGTCCTACAAAGGATCTGTCCTACACTGCTGTTTGATGCTATTTTTGCACAGATATTTCCTTTAACAAGTTCTGCCCAGTAGGCCTGGCTTCCAAAAGTTGAAACACTTTATAATGAGAATATGCATATAGTGTAAACTTTTTTGCACATGGGATGTGCTCTCTCTCTGAAGCAATCAAGATGTGATTGAAGTGTTCACTTTTAGCTTTAGTTCAAGGAGTTTGACAAAAATATTGCATTAGACATTTAGGAATTAATTACTTTTTTTTTTTTTTTTTACAGAGTCCCTTCATATTCACAGGCTCAAAAGTAATCAGACAATTGACTGATAGGTCAGGTGTGGCCTGTTTTAAAGATGAAAACATCTTTAAAAAACAAAAACGACAAAAAACAAAGTCTGATCAGTTCTGGAACAAGATGCTAGGGACAGATGAAAACAAGACTAACTTATACCAGAATGAGGGGAAGAGAAGAGTATGGAGAAGGAAAGGAATGGCTCATGATCCAAATCATTAATCATCAGTCAAAAATGAAAATTTTTAAATGGCAGGGTCAGTCACCTGGCCTCAAAACAGTTGAGCATGCTCTTCACTTACTGAAGACAAAACTGAAGGCATAAATTCCCACAAACAAGCAGCAACTGAAGGCGGCTGCAGTTAAGGTCTGGCAAAGCAGCTCAAGGGAGGAAACTCAACATTTGCTGATGTCCATAGGTTCCACACTTAATGCAGTCATTGTCTGCAAAGGATCTGCATCCAAGTATTTAAAATAATCCTAATGTTTATGATTGATCATTTGTCCATTTACTTTTGAGCCTGTGCACATGGAGGGCTGTATTTCCTAAATGGTTAATGCAAAATTTTTGTTACACCCCTTGAATTAAAACTGAAAGTCTACACTACACTCATCTTGACTGCTTCATTTCAAATCCATTGTGCTGGTGTACAGTGGCAGAAGTCTGAAAACTAACACTGTACAAATACTTTTGGACCTGACCATATATATCTTAAGAGGGATATGCCTAAGAGAACATGCATTGCCGCAGTGTCCAAATATGTTACCGATCTATTTAATGTGCATTTTCAGAATGAGGGCAGACTCTGCAGGAAATCTGATGGCTACAATCTTAAAACAAATTAATACATTATTCTCTCTCTCTCTATGTAACCATTCTGAAAATGCACATTAAAGGGAAAGCTGACTTTCTTCCCTGCTGTAACAATTTGCAGCACCAGCCACTGGAGGAAGAGGGGTTCACTTAAGGGTCAATAACTGCATCCCAAAAAGAAAAATATGATATGTATTGAAGAGTTTGTGTTAGTGCCTACAGACAAGAGATTACAACACTGTGTCTTGAGTTTTACTTTAACAACAACAGAAATTCCATGCATACTCCAGAATTACTTTGAAATTACCATATTTTTCTCAGGTATAGAAACACCAGACCTTTAAATTTCACAGGCATTCCAGATCTTGCACCCTAAACTATACCTTCTCATGGCTGGCCAAAAAAAAAAAAAACTAGAATAAAATAAATAAAAACCAACACACACTACAATAATCATAAACAATCATTTAAAAATAAGGATGCACAACATCCATTTTTACTGCCATTTTACAGCATCCTTTTTTTTTTTTTTTTCCACTGAATGATTGTAAAGGCATTAAAACATTAAAAAAGGAGTCCAGTGTGTGTGCATTTATAGAGTTAAAAAACCCCAAAAAACACCAAAACCCCACACACTTTATAAAGCCTATAAAAATGCCTTAATCCTGGGGCTTTAAGAATGCTTTCTTGGGTTGTGTATCTTCAATATTATGGTTGACATCCTCTTCATTCTTCACAGATGAGTGATCCCTTTTTTTGGCAAATCTTCTTTTCATGCTTTCAACCAAACTTCCATATCTAGAAGTAAAAGAAAAATAGATTTAAATGACAATGTGCATTTTAAACATAAGACTATTTGGATGGGAACTGCTCAAAATCAAATGTTGTATTTCTCCTCTACACGTACCTCATGGCCATCTCCTCGTCTGTAATATCAGTGTCCATTCGAGTCAAATCCTTCTCCTCCTCCTCTTCATCATCATCCTCTTCTTTGGGAGCATTCATTAAAACCATCAGTTTCTACAAAGGATTCATTCAGATGGTAAATAAGACACTATACAGTTAACAGAAAGTAGGACTAGATACTTAAAAGCAGGGGAAACAGATACACATTACCTCAACCTCAGAATTGAATCCCTTAAATGACATTCTTCCATAAACCAAGTCTTCACATGGGACATAACTTCTTTCTTCAACAATGTAGCTTCTATATAAAGGACGTACACAATTCAGCTCAGTCTACATGTACAAAAATCTGCACAATTGCTGTTAAATTGGCAACAATACTGTCTATTAATATAAATATGAAAAATTACATATACAATCACAAATGCAATCTTTCTACATCTTCTAAAATATATTTAACGACAAGGTGATAACTTGCATACATAGTTAGCTTGTAACTGTCAAGTGGTTCTCCATGTTGATGCCCATGATCCGCTCTTTTTAAAGTTCTATCATCATTCACGTCCCTGCTTTTTTCTGGCACTGCATGTTTCGCTATGGGTCCCCTCCTCTTCCTTTTCTCAATCAAGAATGTCTTCACCCCTTTCTGCCATTTTATAGTATTTCAAGTGGCTACATAAAGACCATTTCCATACAACACAAACTGAGTCATGCTGCTCAATCATTGTTCATGCCCATGAAATGAGTATGGCTTCACCACCTCCTAACCCCAGTTTTCCCCTGTATACAATAGAAGTAGTGTTGATAGGAATTAGCAGTTACTAAGATCAGATTACTTTATTTGTCCAAGTGGGGAAATTGGTTTGCAGCACAATCACAAGGAACAAACATTACAAATATCACAGAGTCACCAACAAACAAACAAAACACACATACCCTGCACCTTGCTACAGATAGACCAGCCAGACCAGCTGAACATCATGCTTACTGGTCTGTACGGAACTGGCCATGCATTATTCTTTTTTTTTTCTCCCCCTGTTTTCTCGTGATCTCAACTTAATTTTCCTGTGTACTGGACATTCATTGTCTTGAAGTTAATTTTTTTATTATGGGTTTTTGGTTAAATGACTGAAATAAGGTCTGTGGTTAACACAAGCTCAAGATATGTTCATGTTTTATACTATGACATAAAATACATGAGTAATACCCCACTCAGGGTATGTCTTGAAAAAGATGGTTGCTAACAAGTGGCTAAATGGGACTACAGAGGCTGTCTGGGACATCAAACGTCATCACGCCGAACAGGAAAACTCATCTACTACAGCCTCGAAACATGTAAGAATCATAATCTTTTGTTGGTCACAGATTATTTTCGGATATAATCCAAAACCCAATGGAAAAAATCCTATTGGCTTTTTGTGGAGAGAACTGAGGTGATCCTATCTTCTGGGATGTCCTACAAAAATACTTTCCCTGCAGGACTGATGATTTCCACATTAGTGTCAGACACTCGAGGAGGGGACATCCCTCTCTCTTAATGCAGAGATAAAGTCCATCTCTACAGCAAGAAGTTATTACATTTATTATGGTGAAGATGCCAAGGTGCACGTAAAACCACTCCCATTCACAAAGTACAGTCTACAGGATAAAATTATCTTTTGGTTATGTCGAGATCACGAGAAAACAACAAAGAACAAAATTAATAATACATAGCCACTTAGGGCTTGCATAGTTATGTGTATTACCTGCTTAAAATCTTAATAGCTTGTGGAACAAATGAAAAGGTTTATCTATTTTTAGTGAATACATGGAGGCAATATCATTGCCCAGTTGGCAGCAACAGAAAAGAGGAAATGTTGTTTGTCTTATCCATTTCTCTCTCTCTCTCTGTAGATCCACTCCATACTTGGTCACATTGTCCCTAGCAGTTTACTGGCTGTTCTTACTGAAATCATAACCACAGGAAGATGATAAAATCTTACTCTTTTGCTTTAAGTTCAGGCAGGTCCAAATACCAATGTTCATCACTTATGATCCTTTTCTCCGCTTCCTCAAGTTGTTTCTTCGCCTCTGCATCAAGACCTCTTTGCATAAACTGCAGAGGAAAAAAACCCGTTGTTACTGAAGTGTGCATTTAGACAAGAAACACCCCCCTAACGCAAATCTTGAAGTATCCACTGCACATTTATTTACCTCAATCTGACATTTACAGAAACTTGATCCGAAATTGACCTGCTAGATTAAAATCCCAGGAGATTAATTATAACGAGCTAATTAATGACGCGTGTATTTTTTTGTGGCTGTGAAAACTACAAATCCTAAACAACAATTATTCATTGTGCTTTACTGTGGCTATTTAATCAGCGCGTGCACTCTTTCATTAATTCGCCTTCACTAAACGCTTTACGGCGAGCACGAGAGCGCGCGTGCGTTAGCTTTCTGTGGATGTCTGCTAGCGAGAAACCAACACTTACCTTCATCCGTAAAAGGTTTTTCGACAGTTTCGTTGAGCCGTCATTTGGCATTTTAGCAGATTATTGTTATAAATTTCCTACTTGTAAATTATACAAAACAGAAATACCCGCAACTACTGATTTTTCCCCAATGAAGCGTCTAGGTAACAGCATCACATAAACATGTTCCACGCGAACGTAAATAGAGAGACATACTGCGCATGCGCACAAGGCCTGTGTAAGACCCACTTAATCGCACAGTCGACCGTACAGCGGCTGCTCATGCCTGATGTAACACTGCTGGGAACGAAAATTAAAAGTGAGCAAAAACTTTTATTCATGTACAAGTCTATGCTTTTTTAATAATTTAAATTTATTCCATTTTTTTTTAAAGTTGTTTTTCCTCATGGTGGCTTTAAAATATACTCAAGTTTTTACATTTGCATGTTTTAGCATTTTAGACTTTAATCTCATAAGTGAATTATAAAGCACTGTATGATTATGAACCTGCTATTAGTCTACAGAAGAATATTTATTCCACCTGAGTAACTTAAAGGAACATAATCTTTGTGGAATTTCTCCATCATTGATTAATACACTGTTTACTATACATTTCTTTAAAAAATGTGTTGAGTGAGATTTTCTGTTTTTTGTTGTTGTTGTTGTTTTTTAATTATTATTATTTTTATTTATTTTATTTCATCTACATGATGCAAATACCAAATGCACAAATACTTCTTTAATAACAATTGTCTTACTTCCTAACTTATATATTAGCACTGACTCCTGGTTCTAGTTTGTGGCACTTATGAAATTTCCAGCAATAGTTTGGATAAGGCCATATGTCTTAAAGGTAAATGTAAATGTGAACGCTTTTTTAATTTTATTTTGGTATTTAAAAAAGAATTGGTTATAGCTAGATATATTGAGAAAGATTAGATTTATATTAGGTCAAGAAATTACACCAGGAAAAGGTGAACTATGGAGATTAGTCCCATGGTGTACATTAGGTTATAAGAATAATGAAATGTTTATAATGTACCTCTTTCTACAATGACATGACCGTAATCCATTTTAGTCTAGGATTAGACTAAATCTATGATCATATAATAATAATAATAATAATAATAATAATAATAATAATAATAATAATACACTCATATTGTAATAATGACTGTTGACTTGTGTACTTCAGTGAATGGAAAACACAACTGCTGGTATAACACCTTATTAAAAAAACCTTTTCACTTCCTACATACATCATCAAACATGTACACATAATAATCACAGGGTGACATTACACACTGGTTCAGTACTACACAAGTTAAGTATCCTGAAGACATTTTAACAAAGTTTTATTCTTTTTTTTTAGGGGGGGGGGGGGGGGGGGGTGGAGCATTTATGAAATATGCGTTCATGTAAACTCTTGCACCACAAGCTGTTTTATTGACATCAGTGGCTCTGGTCCATGTGGTGAGTTTTGAATTCTGATCAGCTCCTCTTGTAACTGAGCCACAGGGTTCTGTAACTTATAGCCTATATCCACCATGGCCTCCAGCAGTGGGCTCCGATATCTGCACAGTCCATAGCGCCTCACTGCTGGCAGCGCCCTGTTTCCAGTCTGGAAAGCTCCATGGAAATCCTCCAGGTCCCTCTGACAAACAAACAGTGCACACAGTGTTGGCACGAGCAGGGACGAATCATGAGAACACAATTTCTCCTGGAGCACTAGTGCGTTCTGCAGGACCTCCAGGGCGTGAGAATACCGGCCTCCACGTAACAGATCATAGGCAGTCTTCAGCTCAGGGTGAGTGAAGAATGCTATAAAAGCAGGTGAGCGGCGGATGTAGCGCAGAGAGTACAGCTGGGTCAGGTAGTCACAGAGAGTCACACGCCGTTCATTGATGTTCTCTTCTGAGAAATTGCCCATCAGCCTCTTCTTGGGCAAGATGACATCCTCAAGTTCCTCACTGAAGTCCTGAAGCAGCTCATTGTGTAGGTGGAGGAAATCAGAGTAGCGACGCTCAATGGCCACCTGTTTACAATCATAACTGCCTGATCTGATCACTATTATCTGATACACCTGTAGGAAAGGCCAAGTAAATAATTGATGATAAACCTGTATGATGCCATCATGCAAACAGTGACACAAAACATATAATATATACAAAGCTCTCTTAGATTGTATTGATAATCATGCACAATTAATCTCTTTGGGCCTTGGCTTAACTCACCACATATCTGGAGATTGTGTGTGCTATAGTACGGGTGGATGGGATTTGAAACAGCAGTTTGACAGACCTAATCTCTTGTTTCACTGCCCTCCAATGTTGCTGAAGCTCTGCTGTAGTGAGACAAGAGGCACTGACACCTGCAGCTGCATGCATGCAAAAAAAAAACCAACAACACACTGATGAAATATCTTCAGTCTATCATGTACACACACATATACAACCAACATCCTATGTAACAGGCAGTACTGACCTGTATCAAATGATGTCTCCTCTAGTTGCGCATCCTTAAGAGGATGTATAGTTTCATCATAAGACCTCAAGTTGAGCAGCCGGGAGTCTGAATCCATGGCCACATGTCCACATTTCCTCTTTTCTTCTTGTAAAGTAGAAGTTTCATCCATCATCACCACAAGTGTCGTAAACATTAAATATACATGGTACTACACTGTACAAATTCTACATATACTACACTCAGAAGAATTTAGACTAGCTACACAGCTGAGAAAAACACATTTATGTATATGCAGTGACACGTAGCACTTCTTTGTTCTCAGGTTATAATTGACAGTGGTGGAGGAAGTTATCATGCAAATGGAAATTTACCATTCTCTCTTCCTCGTAGTCTGTAGTGGTTCTGCAACTACTGAAGAAACATCTGAAGAAAACTTACTTACCTTTGTGAAGGTTCAGGGTTAAAACCTCTTGCTTTTTATTGTAAATCTACTACGATGAAACATTAAATCTACTGTAGACAGTTTGTGAGATGGAACAAAATTTACGGCAATATTTTGTCAGATTTTGTACTGTTTTCTATAAGAGCCCATGTTGTAAAACTGACATGCTAAACGTTTATCCAAGAGGAACTGAAACCAAAATGTGGGAGTGCCTCTGTTTTTCATAACTTTCATTAGTTCCACCACATCATCATTGTTTTTTTAACCAACTGGAAATCTCTGTTATCTTACTAAGATATTGAGGGAAAGAATAAAAAACGTAACAATAAATGGGAAGACATTAATACAATTACGATACAATTCAGCCTGTTTTGTTGTAGTGGTGGTTGTTGTTTCTGGAGTTGAAATCTGTGATATTATCCACCAGGGGGCAATGTTTCTTTTACAAAAGAACTTCCCCACAGAAATACTATTATAGTGTAGTATTAGAAGGACATTCAGAGCTTGTCTGGTTCAGCTTACTGAAGGAAACACGTGTTTAATGAAAACACATATGGCTTTACAAATTGAGCTGAGTTAAGCCGGCTAAAGCATTACACCATGTTTGCCAGCTGGTAAATGCTGCTAAAAAGGAAGCAATTTCTGAAAAGTAGTAGTGTTTTTTAAGGAAATAACACAAGGGTGGCACTGTGGTATAGCAGGTAGCACTGCTGCCTGACAGCCCCATCCTGATTCTGTATGAAGTTTCCTATGTTCTCCCTTAAGTTTCCTCTGTATTTTCTGGTTTCCTCTCAAAAATATGCAGGTAGACACATTGGCTACCTTAAATTGCTAATAGGTGTGAATGTGTGTATGTGGTGCACTGCAATGTACTGACATTCCAGACGGGTGAATTCTCCTACCTTATGTCCAGTGTTCCCAGGTTAGGCTCCTGATCCACTGTAACCCTTTCCAGGATAAAGTGGCTACTAGAAATGAATGGTGAACGAACATAACTGTAGTGCAATTAGAAAATCTCAAATAATTATTGATCAGTTGAAATAAATAATAAGAATGCTGGTAAATAGCATACCATTTTGTAAAGATGCTTTACCTGCTTGACTAGCTCTGCTTTTGTTTTGGCAGTTGCTAGTCAGTCCTTTTTTCCAGCAGGGAGATTTTACACCATATTTGTAATGATTGCAAAGATGCATTCTTAAACATTTCCATTATTATTGTTGTGCATAATATTCTTATGCAAGAAGGACATTATAAGGATGTGCTCAGTATTAAACACTACTATAAAGACTGAGTACATAATGCCGTTGATAATAATGCTTGTGCTGTTGATATCACTCATGGCTGAACATTACTGTACTGTCTCATGCTGCTTCTCCTTTCCTTATTTCATCAAATTTATCTTACATTTGTTTTCTACATCTGGTTAAAGTACAGTTTTACTGTTCATTTTGCATTGTGTTGATGAAGATGTAAAATTTTATTATAAACGTACTCTACGAAAAGTATGAATTATGTATATTATTTTACATAGACAAGACAAAGAGTTTGAATTTTAGCAAACATTTCATGTGTTTCTCAGCAGTTCCAATCAAATAGTCAAATAGTATAAGTTGAGTTGGTAATAGTAAAGAAATCACAATGATATCAGCTGAAGATTTTCCATTTCACTTTGTGAATGTTATATACATATTTATATATGCACACATGTAAAATGTCCATTATACAACAGTTGATTTTGATTCACTAATATGATTGGACGAGCAGTGTTCCAAGAGTGCTTATGTTTAGTATAGTTTTGTGCATCGTACAAATGTGTGTAAATAAAATTCCAATTCTACCAACAGTTAACTGAAACCATTACTACCGAAGTTAGCAACATCATCAGTGGACATGGCATACAATACATTTTTCATGAATATAACTTTTGATTTAAAATATGAAAGCTCATCAGATGAAAATGAAAAGGAAGAAGCGAAGCCAGTTTCACCAGATGCACCTTCAACAGGAATGTACAAATCACTGTGGGCTCAACAAGCAGCAAGCTAGCTAGCTAGTTGATGGACTATCAGTGAGCATGGCTTCTTCAGGATCTATTTCCATTATCAGAGCATAAATAAACACAACATTTGGCTAGTCTGTGTCTGAAATGTCAGTTATTTTATATTAATTTCTTGTTTATGGAACTGTTATATAAAAGCAGTATTGTACTCGCAATCATGCTGTTATAATGAATACTGGCACGGCTGTGATTAACTATGGCTGAATCACAGCTGTGCGGATATTCAGTATAACTCAGTTTTCACCTCTCGTTTGTGCGATATTGCTTAATTATAGTCTAAATTAAGCCTGATTAATTCAGCAATATAAACCTTGTTGATAAAAAATTACCACATTAAACTTCTGCTGCAACCATTTAAAAGTGTGTGTGAGAATTATAGTGGGATGCTTGTGAGTTTTGGATGCATGAACCACTGTATGAGACAAGAGCATCTGTGTGATCCTCCTCAGCCCCACTCATTCATACGGCCATAAGAACATAACCCCGACACGGCACAGAGAACAATGGCATCAAGCAACTATTTTTAATTACTCCATTGTTTGACGTGGCAGCCTGGTGCTTGGCATTTATTTATTAGTTTTGAAACATACATTTTCTATTGTTCGGGACATAATTCCTGTTTTGTTCCACAGATGCCGGGTTAGTACGCTCTGTCCGTGCCAGTTGTGGGAAGTGTTACTGTCTCATTGTGGCACTTGGCCCATCTGCTGAATAGCTAATAGGATTTTATCATTGAAATGTACAGTAGTATTGTCATATGCACAGGAATAGGACAGGGCAGATGTGTTCATATCTTAATTAATGCAGTAAAAGTCTGACATGCCTTCATATTGGTGCAATATCCTTAAATCAAGGATATTTTGCTGTCCCGTTTTTGGTAATGTGATGTCACTTTCTGCTTTTGTCGATGGTTCAATATGGATATGCTAAAGACTTGCATTGCCCAAAAACAGTTTATGTCCAAGCATCACCCTTTCTACAATGGATAAGTTATAAATTATTGTTGACTTGAACCTAAGAACTGCTGCTGTAATCATGAGGCTCATGACCATGAGGCTCATACTGAAAATCCTATTTGACTTTAGAGTGTACAGTTGTAGAAGAAGAATGCTTATAATTCCACTATCTGGTGTAACCCAGAAGATGACTTGCCCTTTGAGTCTGATTCCTTTCACGGTTTCTTCCTTATGTTGTTTCAGGTTTTTTACTTGTCCCTGTAAATCTAGTTCCTTTGCTGTAAATCGAAATCTACACTTAGATTATGTAAAGCTGCTGTTATTGTTAAAAGTTCCGATTAAATTCAATTGAAATGAACTGATGTATTCAAGGCTTACAGTCATGTGAAAAAATAAGTACACCCCATGGAAATTGTTGTCTTTTTTGACATATTTGGACAAGCAAGCATTTGATCATGTTTGAAACAGTGCTTATTAATAAAGTTGATGTACTTGAACAAAACCACAAGGAAAATTAGCTTTTAAATCATTTATTCAACAGGAATATCAATAGATGTGATATTCTTATGTGGAAAAAGTAAGTACACCCTAGGCTCAAGAAGCTAGTATTGCCCCCTTTAGCAGAAATAACTTCTTGCATTTTGCATAACTGCCCACCAGGCTTGCTGGAATTTTTGACCACTCTGCCATGCAATATTCTTTCAGTTGCAAGATGTTTGAGTGTTTTCTTGCATGTACTGCCCATTCCAAGCCATAACATTTCCACCACTGTGCTTCACAGATGGTAAGAGTTGCGTCTCCTGAAAAGCTGTCTTTGGTCAGCGCCAAACATGTCTGCTTTTACTGTGGATAAACAACTCTATCTTTGATTTGTCTGTCCAGAGCACATTATTCCAGAAGGTCTGGTCTTTGCCTATATGCTCACTGGCAAACTTTAGTTTTGCAAAGGCTTTTTCCTGGCATGCCTCCCATGCAGGTCAAATTTGTGCAATTTCTTTCTGAGCATAGAAGCATGCACTTTGACACCAACAGCTGCAAGACTTACTAGCAGATCTTGTGATGAAATTTTGGGGTTCTTGGAGACTTCTTTTTGCATCAAACGCTCTGCTCTTGGGCTGAATTTGCTGGGACGGCCAGTCCTGGACAAATTGGCAGTCATTTGAAATCTGCGCCACTTGATTTTCCTTACAGTGGAATGATGTATTTCAAATAATTTGGAGATAATTTTAAATCCCTTGCCAGACTCATAGGCATCCAAACCCTTTTTTCTGAAGGCCTTACATAACTCTTTAGATCTTGGCATGATGACACCACACACCTCAAAAACAAAGGGAACACCAGACACTAGATATGAGAAGGGTATAAATAAGACCAGTTCCACCTGCACTCCCTAAGCAGGTTCTAATAACTGGCACCCAATCTTGAATACCTGATCCTAATTTTATGGATTTGAAGGTGTGATCAAATGTATGTGTGTACTTACTTTTTCCATGTGACTGATCAAAATTTTTTTGTTAATTTAAATTGTGAAAATTACTACACACCGTCAATTGTATGTGTATCAGCTTTATCAGTATCCTGTTTCAAAAAGGATCAAATGTTTGCTAGTCCAAACATGTAAAAAAATAAATAAATAAAAAATAAAAACAATTTCCATGGGGTGTACTTATTTTTTCACATGACTGTAACTGTCATTACACAACATCAGACTGCTTCCGACATTACTGGTAGACAAAAATAAAACCAAATCAATAGAATGTAGTTTCTTCAGCGTGAATACTCTTTGCTGAAAATTTCATACTGGAGTGTATATGAAATGTCCAATTATAGGAATCTTAATTAATGAAATGGTGTATGTAAGGTCATTCTATATGTTGTATACAGCCAATTCATTAGGCTCCATATAAAGCAGTTTTATAAATGAAACCCTTAAATTCACAGCAGGTCTGGCTCACTTCTCTGACTCTCATAAGTGCAGACCTTTCCTGTTAGTTTCACTGTATTTACTGAATAATTCCTAGTGGTTGAACAGCATGCTTTAGAATAACTAACTAACTAACTAACTAACTGAATAAATAAATAACTTTATTATTAGCTGGGACTTTACACTTCATATAGGCACTTCCTGGCTTACAAAATTTTCATTGTATCTTTAGCTAGACCTAAAAATTAATGCTACTTGACAACGCCATCCTACTGATGAGAAATAAGACCCTGTAATAAGATGGCTTTGTAGCTGCCCTAAATGAAACGTAAACCAAATGATGTGTCATGGAGTGATATGACAATAATTAACCAACGTGAAGCTTGACTGGAGCAGAACAAAGGCAATTTCTTTGTGCTCTCATGGACGTATTGTTGGGTGATACCTAATAAGATGTTTTACCACTGTTACATTATTGACCCCCAGCCCCTCATGCCTAATTTCCATCTACAGCCTCTTCCTGCCTTTCATGTAGATGACAGTTCACTCTCAATTGTTTCCCTGATATCATTATTCAAATTCCTATCCTTTATTAAAAAAAAAAGAAGCAACAAATTTCTATGTTTCCAGCCACCTCCTTTGTTATGTAGATTTATTCTCTAGATCTGGATATATAGGACATAGACACATTCAGTAAGCAGTAACCTCAGAGTTTCATAAAGTCATCAGTGTGAATCACTCAGCTGAATTGATACCTCTTGAATTATACTGCAAATCCATACTGCCTTGACTTACTACTACTACTAGACACCCTATAGTCATATGCAACCCCTACACAACTATACACATCCTGTTCAGCTGTTCAATAGAATTGTGTAGTTTCCATACACACTGATGCACACTGATTTAAAAAAAATAAAAAATACATGTATGTATTTAAACACAGTTTAACTACTGCACAATGTTAATAATAAATATCAGTGCAACATTCTGCTCTGTACACATTCTCTTTGTCACATACATGCACACAAACAACACATGCTAGCGAAGCCCACACAAAGGCTCATCAGTCCCTGGATTATCATACCGTCCGGCTGCCCCAGCTATAATTTGAGAACAATAGTGTACCAGGGTATGACAGTGAGGAGAATTCATAGATCATCTGCGTTATCTCCCAGAATTCCATGCCGCACAAAATAGCAGTCTGCTGAATGAGATTCTCTCAGTATGACTTCACTGAGAATATGAGGTCAACATGCCAGGAGGATCTGAAAACAAAGAGTGTTAAACAGTCAAGCAGAGAACAAATGGAGGTCCAGAAACCTGTGTAAATTATTATACAGTATAATTCATATTAATTTTCTAAAATGCCATACAATTCCTTGACACAGTGACTCACAGCTCCAGGGTCTGTGGTTTGATCCTGAGCTCAGGCTACTGTCTGTGGAGAGTTTCATATGTTCTCCCAGTATCCCTATAAGTTTCTTCCTTGTTGCCTGGGTTTCTTTCACCTTCTAAAAACATTTCGATAGATGAATTGGTCGGTAAATTACCCAGAGATGTGAATGAGTCTGTGTAGATATTACACAGTAGCACAACTCAATTGAGATAAAACAGAATAAGACTTACTGAACAGTCAGTACAGTAATACACTTGTGAAAAATCAGTTGTGAAAAATGTAATCAGTCAGCCAAGACATGTTTTCTGCTTTAGTTCTGCAATGAGAATTAGCTATAAGGCTAATATAACTAATTAGTAGTAGATGTCTCTTACCCAAAATCACTCTGTAAATATGTACCTCAAAGAGCATCCATCACTTCAGTA